>NC_059279.1:5630000-5642500 GCF_017591435.1 Portunus trituberculatus | reverse complement strand
CTACAAGGAATGAAAAGAAAGACAAGAAGGAAAATCACTCCCTGGTGCTTTGTTCCGCCACGTAAAGCGAACACCTCAAATGGAACAGTCTAAGAAAAGGATATACGTTTTTATTTACAGGTGTATGAAAGCAAAGATAGAACTGTTCCAAGGGCTATTCACCCACAAAAGAACAGTCCTTATCAGCCCTAACGTGGTGCAGCCCTAGCTACACCACACCGCCCCTTCTCGGTCACCAGCGCTTCCTTCCCTTGGCTATTTTCCGTGGGTGGTGCACACACACCTGAGTTAGCGTGCGATCTCTCTTCCGTTCTTATCTATTTTAGTGTGTTCGTATATACACGTTCAAGAAATCCATGTAAGAGATACATTAATGCATACATATTAAAAGAACGAAAAGAAACGTGGATATTGTGAAGATAGAATATTAAAACTGACCATTATGAAAGATGGAACGTTACTAAACGGACATCAAAAAAGGCAAAAACATGAATAAGTAGATAATATGAAAGATAAGACTTTGCAAATTACACATTCTAGGATACAAAAACATTTAAAAGCATATAAATTGAAAGATAAAATGTCAATAAACGCAAATTCTAAGAGAGAAAAAGAAAAGTAAAAATCAGATATTATGAAAGATGAAACATTCTGATTAACAACAAGACGAAGACGAAGAAGTGTAAAATGTGTTACAAGGAAAAGTTATCCGATATTAGTGAGAAAAAAAAAAAAGGTTGGCAGACTTGTAATACTCTCGTAATAGGAAGTGAAAAGATGAAAAAACCTCTTTTTAGTTTTGGTCTGCATTGTCCGGCGCGAGGAATGCGGCGGCGAGGTGAGGCCCTGAATGACGGCGCTGGTTCTGCTGCGTCACGACAAACTCTGCCGCCGACACTCACATAAGACCAAGTAATGTGAGGGCGTCATTCATCTCATCTTTGGTATTTAGTGGCAAGAAATAAAGGCTTCAAGCTTCATGAGGTTAGACTTAAAAAGTAAAAAAGATGAGCATTGACACGATACCTGTCCTTCACTTGAACACTAACACACATACACGAGAAACACGAGAGTATAATATAGCAGAAAACATGAAGATTCCTCTCTATCAGCCTACACATTAATTTATGATATGTGTCTCATCTAACCACACTAACCACTTCCACTTCCACCACCACCACCACAATCACCACCACTACAAAGACCACGAGAAATAAAATAGAAAAATACGAAAGCTTCACACCATCAACCAATGTATATGGCCTCCCACCCACCTACCCACCCAACCATAACCACCACCACCACCATCACCACCATGGCTGAGGGGTAGAGACAGCCGCATTCAGTCATAAAGGAACACAAACAAGGCTCATATTCTCAAACACTTCTGTGCTTCACCTCTACAATTTCAATACACAAGTTTTTAAGGTGTTTTTACGGTTCTAGAGGCAGAGTGACAAGATCCTGCATTATTAACTTGAGAGATACTCTTGAAAACCCGGCTAATCATATCTGTGGCCTTGGGAAATAGTCGTAGTGAGAGAACAAAGCGTTTCTGATTACGGACCAAGAGTCACACGTTCCTGTAAGTCTCCAGCAGCGTCCCTCCTCCTCAGCTGAGCCCTAACTAAGCCTCAAATTTCCATAGTGGCCTTGAGTGTTAAGGGAATGAGTCTCTGGTTGTCAATCGTCGTTATATTTGCTTCTCTCCTCATTCTTCTCTATTTGATTTGATTTATTTGACTTGGTTTTATTTTTTTTGTCTATCTTCTTTTATTTGTTGTGTTTTGTTTGGGTTTTTGTGTGTTTGGTTTTTACTCCATCTCTGTTTGCTTCTTTATTATTCTGGTTTCTATATTTCCTTATTTGATTTCTTTCTTTTCTCTCTTACTCTGTGCTTTTACACCTGGCTTCTTTATTTACATCTTTATATGCCTACGTGCTTATTTGCTTGCTTGGGGTTTTCCTTCTTGCATCTCTTCACTTCCTTTATTACTTCGTTTTATTTCTTTCTTTACTTCCATTCTTCCTTTTCCTTCCTGAGTTACTTGTTTCTCATTTCAACTCTGCGCGACGCATTCTTTTACTCTCAATTAATTTTATAATCCACAGATCGTATTTCTTACACGTCACTACACACACACACACACACACACACACACACACACACACACACACACACACACACACACACACACACACACACACTATTTAATCTTCCTGTAATACAATAACTAGTTCTACTCAGTGAGAACAAATAAACTGAGGCAGCTGAAGATATGATGAAATATTTTTTTTTATGGTAATAGAAAGAGAAAAAGAGGAGGAGGAGGAGGAAGAGGAGGAGGAGGAGGAGGAGGAGGAGGAGGAGGAGGAGGAGGAGGAGGAGGAGGAGGAGGAGGAGGAGGAGGAGGAGGAGGAGGAGAGGGGAGTGAGCATTTCGTAAGGTGCAGGATATGCTAAGGAGTCGCGTCTTGAACACCTGAGTGACATCATTAGATAACGTGATAAGAAAACGAAACCAGAAGCAACGCGACGAGAGATATATTGTAAAAGAATCCCCACTGACGCAAACCAAAGACGAAGAATTATGTTAAAAAAAAAAAAAAAAAAAAAAAAAAAGTGACGGATAGAACAGTGATGAAAACAAATGAAGTGAGGGAGTGAAGGAAATGAAATGGGATGTGAAGGAAAGGCTTGTAAAATGTGATAAGGAGTGAGTGAGGAAAAAAAAAAGATATGGTCAATAAAAGAGGAAAAGTTTATAAGAAGATATGATGGAGCAATGATGACGAAATGTAGCAAATAAGATGTGGCAATGAAGAGGAGGAGGAGGAGGAGGAGGTGGAGGTGGAGGTGGAGGTGGAGGTGGAGGAGGAGGAGGAGGAGGAGGAGGATGTGACAAGACAGTGAATTAATGGTAAGGAGGGCATGGTAAGTAAAGATGGAGGTGGTAGTGGTGTGGTGGTGGGAGGAGAGGCCGGAGACAAGTCAGCACACACACACACACACACACACACACACACACACACACACACACACACACACACACACACACACACACACACACACACACACACAAGCAACTAAAAACACGTGTAGGGTAAGATGAGCAGCTAATCATAACTTGTTCGTGTTTTGAAGTCTTGTCAGTATTCAGAAACTCTCTCACTACGACTGCTTTCAAGAGCCACAGAAATGAGTACCAGCGTTTTCAAGACTGCCTCTGTAGTTAATAATGTATAAATTTAAAGACTAGTGTTGTCTGTCTTCATAAACGTAGCATCCCAGCATCCCAGCATCACAGCGCCTGAGCATCACAGCGCCTCAACATCCTAGCGTCCCAGCATACCAGGCTCGAGAGTAACACGTGGAAGAGGAGCAAGGTGGAGGGCACGGCAGAGGGACAATAATATCAGGCTGTAATTTTGTGTAGAGCCTCAGGCCACCACGTTATATATGAGGTAATTGCATGTCCTTAATGCGGCCTTACAAGGTACACCAGGGTCACACACACTCACACTCACACACACACACACACACACACACACACACACACACACACACACACACACACAGACACACACACACACACACAGCAAGTCACGATGTCCCGGAATAGACTAGTTTAAACAATCACACTCCCAACACTTACTTGAACACCCTCGCCTGGCCGCCTTCGCCTCACTAATTGCGTGTCCTAACTTGCCTCATACACTCGTCTGAATAACAACGGCGAACTAACACCACCGCAAACAGCCCGGGCATTAATCAGAATTAGCGCGGGGCTGAACACAAGGACGAAGAGACCAGTGATAGATAAAGGTCCCTAGTGGTTGTACTTCTTTCGTGGCTCTTACTAACTTTTATTTTCCCAGCATTTATTTCGCGTTCAATTTCTCATCCTTTCTTTTTCTCTTTGTTAAGTGTCTTTTCTTTATGTTCTTCCTACCCAATGATTATTTTTTTCCTTCTCGTTATTCAATTACTCTCTCGTCTCTTCTGCTCCTCGTCTTTCCCTTTAAGTTGATCAATGTAGTCATAAGCTTCCACAAAAGCTGACAAATCAATCAGAAAACCGTCTGGTCGATAAGCTATACTTGTCGTCGCTGATACAGACACAGGAGCTGCTTGAGTGATAACAACCAGTGGGGAAAAACCAGAACACTTTGTATCGAGTGTTTTTAGTTGATACACAGCAGTGGAAACAGAACTTGATATGTGCTACTTGCTCTCTGCGTATTACATAATATAGATCATTTAAGTTGTTTTTGAAACTCTCTCTCTCTCTCTCTCTCTCTCTCTCTCTCTCTCTCTCTCTCTCTCTCTCTCTCTCTCTCACTAAAGATATTTCCACGAGTCAAAGGGATCAATGGTTAGTGTGATCCTCGTGAGATGGGATGTGTTTCTGTTGGTGACGCAAAATCTTTGCTAAACTCTCACTGGATTTATGGAAACATTACACGATGGAGACGATTCCTTATCTTATATTCTGAAACACTTTACTCTCTCACTAGGGACGTGAGACGATTTTTCCGTTAGTGGCGCAGAAGTCTTCATTAACTATCACTTGGTGCTCGACGACACACTAATAACATCCACTTAAGTTCATTATTCTCACCACAGCAAACAATTTTCTTGATACCAACACATTTTATATTTGTATATTTCACTCGGACCACTGAAACAGAGCTAATAATAGCCTCACACGTCAAGGATACACGCACTCATCAACACTTGGTGGCTTGGCTGAGGGTGGCGCCGCTCCTATGCCCAATAAGGTGCATTGCGTGTCTGCTGCAAAGTTTACGAGACCTCACCGTCCAGATGCAAGGGTGAGGTACTGCCTTCTCTCCCTCTAAGGCGCAACTGCCTCCCTGCTTAACCTCTCTATATACTGCCATACCTTCTCCTGCATGTATCAATTCAAAGCATATTTTTGACACATTATACACAGAAAAAGGAGTGATAGGGATTAATTCAGGCCTATCCTTCACTTTTTCCAGTGTTGTTTTGTCCAGCAATAAACATTCCTTAATATTTTCTTTCTCTTTCCAGTCTCGCTTGGTCCACCAGTGAATAATCAGCATGTTTATTTTTCTATTTCGGTGGTGTTTTGTCGAGCAGAATCCAGACACATCTCCCAGCCTCTCCCTCTCAGTGCAAGACCTCACCTTGGCCAGACAGACAAACAGACAGCGGCTCTATGTGTACCAGTCAGAATGCAGTGTTGCGTCATCAGGAACACACGTGGTCTCAGGAACACTTTTATGCTTGCCAGTCACGCAGCGGCCGGCAGAGCGAGCACACACACACACACACACACACACACACACACACACACACACACACACACACACACACACACACACACACACACACAGGCGCACAGTGCTAATCACACCAACGGTTTAAGCCATCCTGCCTGTCGAGAGAGAGAGAGAGAGAGAGAGAGAGAGAGAGAGAGAGAGAGAGAGAGAGAGAGAGAGAGAGAGAGAGAGAGAGAGAGAGAGAGAGAGAGAGAGAGAGAGAGAGAGAGAGAGAGAGAGAGAGAGAGAGAGAGAGAGAGAGAGAGAGAGAGAGAGAGAGAGAGAGAGAGAGAGAGAGAGAGTGAGTTAATGGAAGGGTAGCTGAAAGGTCTTGTCTGTTCAGAAAATAGAAGAGGATAAATTTAGGAAAGCACAGAGAAAATGTAAGGCAAGGAACGTAAAATTGTAAAAGAATACTGAGAAAGCTATTTTCGTACGTCGAGAGATTAGTATTGAGAAGAGACGAACACTCCAGGTCGAGGTGTGTTCTGGTAAGGGAAGGGAACCAAAACTCTCTTCTCCCTATCATTTGCAACTGTTCTTGAACGTCCCAGGAAATTCACCTCACCTGCCTAACAGGCTGTGGTGGAAGTTAAGCCGTTTCAAGAGTGTTTCCATGACCCTGATGACAGTTTAAGAAAGAATACTCACCCAAACATAATGATAATCTATTCTGAGTAGCTCTAGGAAATGACATAATAAGAGAACAAACCCTTTCAAAGCATCAGGCCTGTGTGAAATATGGTGACATTGAGGGCTTTCTTTTGTGATTGTAATGAGGCAAACAATGTTCTTCCTTAACCCCTTGAGTACCATGACGCGTTTCTATATTCATTCTGCTTACTACCTGGTGATTTTATACAGCTTCAGAAACTTATGTGGGGGATTAAAATAGTGAAGACTGTGGTCATTGTTCTTCTGACCTTCATAGACCTTCCTTGTGTCAAGAAAATGGTCTAATCGTATACAAATCTCAAGATAAAAATGTGTCCCAGTATTGAAGTGGTTAATAGGGACGAGAACACCAGGCGAATCTAACTTGGAGTTGAAAATAGTCCAAATGAGAGATCAAGGAGTTTCTGAGAGATGTACAGCGATTCTTGTTAGTTTACGAAAAAAATACTCATCATTAATTAGTAAGAGAAAAAAAAAATATGAGAATCCCACTTGTAGCATTTGGAAACAGTGGCCATGAGAAAATAAAACGTTTCCAAGCACGCGACCCTTCTGGGAAAATGTACAGACTTTTAACGGTGTTTCTACGATACTAACTGAAGTCTAACAAATAACACTTATCATTAGTGGATAAAAACACCGTGAGAAACTGACTTATGGTATATTGTGTTCTAGAAAAAGAGTGGTAATGAGAGAACAAAGCGTTTCCAAGTACGGGTCCTGCCTCAGACTGTCCCGTGACTGTTCGCCATAAAGTGTTCTCTGGCTGGCTGGCGGTGCTGCTTCCTTCATGCACTTTCTTGCCGCCGCCTCCATGATGTCTGCAGGCTGCGGAAACTGACTGGGCGCTTTGGTGGCCATTAATGTGTGTGTGTGTGTGTGTGTGTGTGTGTGTGTGTGTGTGTGTGTGTGTGTGTGTGTGTGTGTGTGTGTGTGTGTGTGTGTGTGTGTGTGTGTGTGTACGTAATGCACTATGTAATTGTTTCACTTTACTCCTTCCTTTACTTTCTTTAGCGATGACGGTGCTGTTTTTGAAAGGACGTTCTCCTCTCTCTCTCTCTCTCTCTCTCTCTCTCTCTCTCTCTCTCTCTCTCTCTCTCTCTCTCTCTCTCTCTCCTTCGTTTACAAGGAGGACCGATCTCTCTCTCTCTCTCTCTCTCTCTCTCTCTCTCTCTCTCTCTCTCTCTCTCTCTCTCTCTCTCTCTCTCTCTCACACACACACACACACACACACACACACACACACACACACAGGACTCATGACTGAAGAAACAAGAAAAATAGAGAGAAAAAAAGAAACGAAAGCCTCCATTAGTCCCAAGGCCACGCAATGATTACGTAAGCCTGTGTGTGTGTGTGTGTGTGTGTGTGTGTGTGTGTGTGTGTGTTAACCAGGATTTAGAGGCTACGGCCACACACACACACACACACACACACACACACACACACACACACACACGTGAGGGCAGATAGAGGAGGCCACAGGCACGATCCTCCTTGACCTCCGCGGCGTCACAGGTCACACGGTCACGGTCAAGGCAGCGAAAGCACATTAACCAATACCACCACCACCACCACCACCACCACCACCACCACCACCACCTTTAAGGATTGCCAGCACGTTTCTCACAAGTCGTACTATTGTTACTTGTGTCATTCTATTTTTTTTCTATACCATGTGGACTTTTTCACGGAAATTCGTGGGCTAAAGGGGAGACTTTTTTTATGGTACCTCCTATCTCAAAGCCCACCCGCTAGGAAACCGTTGCCCCGAGTGAGGAAGCCCAACCCACACTCGGACCGTGGACAGGATTCGAACCCGTGCGCTTGGAAACCCCTCGAACCCCAAAGCACGCATGGTTCCACTGTACCACGGCGGCCCCTAATTTGTTACTTTCATTACCGAACTTGGTCTATTTGTCTATATGTGTCTATTTCTCTGTGTAATTGTCTATCTGTCAATATTTATACCTATCTATCAATGTTTGTACCGATCTATATTTCTATCTACCTATTTATCTGTTTGTGTATCTGTTAACTTGTTTATGAATCTTTGCTTCTATCAATCTATCTATTTACTATCTATTCATCTACCCATCAATCTATCTGTATATCTATTGACTTGTCTATGAATCTTTGTTTCTATCAATCTATCTATTTACTATCTATTTATCTATCCATCTATCTATATGTGTATCTATTAACTTGTCTATTAACCTTTGCTTCTATCAATCTATCTATTTACTATCTATCTACCCATCTATCTATCGAGTATCTATTAACTTGTCTAAGAATCTTTGCTTCTATCAATCTCTTTATCTTCGGACAGCACAGCCCTTCAGTGTAGGCCGCGGTAGGCTTAGGCAGGTATCATGCTATCAGTTGTTATCTCTCTAGAGCCAGCCATCGGACCAAACTCACCTCACAGGAAAAAACCCTCTAAAAACATCGGACAGAAAAGCAGAAGAGACCCGAGGAGGAAGTCAATAGTATAACAGTAATATTATTTCCAATTTCCTATGACTTGAATTCTTTTATGAGGGGAGGGGAGCTCTTAAGACATTTATCCTTTCCTCTATGGGGACTGGCAGCTAAGTGGGCAATTTTGTTTTTCCTCTTGGCCAGTTGTCTTTTATTACACACAAAAAATAAGGGATTGCATGGTATTACTTACTTAAAAAATAAAATTCCTAAAAAAAGAATCCTTTTCTTATTTATATTCACTGTCTTGTTCTTTTCTGCTTGTTCAAAACCAAAACTCACTGCTTCATAATAATAAGGTAGGTATATTTCACACAGGGACTGCCAAGTGTTGACCAAATGGCTTTGTGCAGCTTCCCTCATTTTTCTACGTTCTTTCCCTTAGAAAAATAAATAAAATAAAAGTAAGGATTTATTATTCAAACGATATATTGGCCCATCACTTAACCCTTTCAGTACTGGGATGCATTTTTTACCATGAGTTTTGGGTATGACTGGACGATTTTATTTATATTGAGAATGTTCTATGGAGGTTAGAAGATTAATGGCCACAATCTTCACTATCTTAATACCCACATAAGTATCTAAAGCTGTATCAAATCACCAAATAGTAAGCAGAATAAATATGGAAATGCGTCATGGTACTAAAGAGGTTGCAAAGAAAGAAAAAAAAAACTACTCTAACTTGTTCAAACGCATTATATTACCCACGAAGTTACGTGAAGACAGTATTCAAAGGTACGTCAGTAAGAAAGACGGTAGAGAAGACAGTGCATAGAAACCAGTGGGTCTTGCTATCCCTTCCCTTCCCTGGTCCATTGCCGTCCCTTCTCCTCGCCTCCTTCATCTTCACTCGCGTAGGAAAATAAACAAAACAATGCAGTCCCCTCGTGAGGAGCCGCGGTGGGCCAGCCAGAGTGTTTGGTTTGGGCTGCAATGTCAATAACGTTTTAGGAGTGTGTTTGGCGGCCTTGTGTGTGTGTGTGTGTGTGTGTGTGTGTGTGTGTGTGTGTGTGTGTGTGTGTTAAGATTTGAACAGGCGCATACACAGACGTACCTTAACACACACACACACACACACACACACACACACACACACACACACACACACACACACTAAATTGTGTAATTCACATTGCATGAACAAAAATTAAAAGAGTAGATAGAGGATAATGATGATAATGATGACGATGATGATTAGGCAAAGGAGAGGGAAGAAGAGGAGAGAAAAGAGGAGGATACCGGGAGAGGAGAAAGATGATAGAAAAAAAGTTTATACAAAGATTTAGGAGTGTGTGCCGGAGAAGTGGGACAAGGCTATACGTAGGTGTGTGTGTGTGTGTGTGTGTGTGTGTGTGTGTGTGTGTGTGTGTGTGTGTGTGTGTGTGTGTGTGTGTGTGTGTGTGTGTGTGTGTGTGTGTGTGTGTGTGTGTGTGGGAGAAAGGGAGGGAGGGAGGGAGAAAGGGAGGGAGGAAGGAAAAGAGGGAGGGACATGCGCTGGAGGTGAGAGTTAGAAGGCTTCTGAATACGTGTTTGGGTTGGCCTTGTTTCGCTTTGTGCTGTTTCATTCTTCTACTGTTATTTTCTTCCCTTCTAACGACAACCTTAGCTGGACACACACACACACACACACACACACACACACACACAGACTCTCTCTCTCTCTCTCTCTCTCTCTCTCTCTCTCTCTCTCTCTCTCTCTCTCTCTCTCTCTCTCTCCCTTTGCTTCTTTTCATTAACGTGCATTATTGTGTGTCTAATCTTATTTTTCTTTTATGGTCTCCCAAAATGTTCATATATTCTAATGTACTTCTCCTCTTCTTCATCTCCTTCCTTCTTCTTCTTCTTCTTCGTCTTTCCTTCACCTTCCAGTCCACCAATCAAATACCTTAATCCAGAATATTTTTTCCCCCTGAACTAATCCTCCAATCTTGCGATCTGATTCTTAGCCTAATGCATCAACCGCCACCACCACCACCACCACCGCTAGTACCACCTCCTGTCTGCTACTTATCTCCCGCCTCGCTTGCTCTTCTGCTCCTGTCCTTCTGTCCACGTCTACAGACTGACAGCTGCTACTCCACCTTCCACTGTCCGGCCTACTCCTCCTCCACTTCTGTTAATTGACGCCGGCAGGTCCACCCTTGTTGTTCCACTAACATCCACTCCCTGCGCCTTGCTTCGGGCCACCACCAGCACGTCAAAGGTACCGACACTCATTGGTCCCACTCAGGCTCTTAAGACTCACCTCTTAACCTTTTGTCACGCCTCAACCTTGACATTAATTCCTAGCCGGTCATCAAGGTTCTCTACGCAAGGCGGCTTCTTCCCTAACCCTCGGCATCCTTCACGGTCTCGACAAGTCTCCCTAATCTTCATTTCTCTTAGTCTCAATTTCATTTTGTACTTTCGTGAGCTCAGCCTCGTCTCTTAACTTACCATTATGTTGTAAGGTTCTCTACGCAAGGCGCATTCTTCCCTAACTCTCGACATCCTTCACGGTCTCGACAAGTCTCCCCAATCTTCATTTCTCTAAGTTTCAATTTCATTTTGTACTTTTATGAACTCAGCCTTGTCTCTTGATAACTTCAATACTGGGACACATTTTTACCTTGAGATCTGCGTACGATTAGACCATTTTATTTACAAAAGGAAGGATCTATGGAGGTCAGAAGATTAATGGACAGAGTCTTCACTATCTTAATCCCCGACATGAATTTTTGAAGCTGTATAAAATCACCAAATAATCAGCAGAATGAATATGGAAAAGCGTCATGGTACTCAAGGGGTTAATAACTTACCATCACGTTTTCTAAGGCTAATTGCTCCTCCTAAGTCTCTTTTCCTCTTCTTTCTTTCTTCTCTTAATCCTCATCTCTGTCTTCACCTACTGCTGTACTTACTAACTCAATCCTATGTCTTTTAGCGGTAATGGATATGTTACTCTACAGATATTCTCTTTTTTGTTTTGTTCCTCCAATGTCTATTCATGTCATCTTGATCTACTCTTCTCTCAGTCTCAATATCCATCTTTATTGTCGTGAACTCCAGCCGTGTCTCTTACCAACTGTTCATATCCTCTCTGCTTATCTTCTTCCTCTACATGTTTTCTCTCTTGATCTTTTCTTCAAGCCACATTACTCTTACATCTTCTCTCCTCAGCATACACCATCTGACCCTCTCTCTCTCTCTCTCTCTCTCTCCACCCCTTACTAAGTACCATATCGTGCATCGCCTTATAAAAGTCTAAGCCTCTTTATATTTGCGTCTGGTCCCTCCCTCCTCTACTACCTACACCCGCCCCAGTAAGAAAGTCTGGAGTCGCTGTTATAATCCAATAAACGCTGAACACTCGCGACTTTCGAGAATGTATTGGGGTCAGTGAAATAAATATATCAAGAGGAAAACATTTTCTCCAAGCGGGAAATGAGACTGACTTGACTCGACCAGGGACTTGAAATGAGAGAAAGTCAGTCAGTCAGTCCTTCGGTTTATTGTTACACGGCTGAATGAGTGAACTCTGTGTGTGTGTGTGTGTGTGTGTGTGTGTGTGTGTGTGTGTGTGTGTGTGTGTGTGTGTGTGTGTGTGTGTGTGTGTGTGTGTGTGTGTGTGTGTGTGTGTGTTAAAATAAAAAGGAAATAAAAGAACTCACTTCATCTATAACTACTGAAACATGTACGACAACCTCAGTCACATCAGTAAAAGTTAATGGATGGAAAAATAAAACGAAAACCAGGGAGTAGCAAGCAGAACGCCCAGCTTCATTAACTCAGTGAGCCACCACACACAAGCATCGATAACTAACTGAAACACAACGAAGAGAATACAAGGAGAATAAAAAAGGACCAGAGTACGTTTACATAAGGCGATACGAGGCAGTGAGTTATCAGGCGAGGAGATAAGAAAGATACCCTTGGTACTGGACAACTAGCGTAGCGGGTGACACTCGGGAAGGGAAGCCAAACGACGCACTACAAATACCTTGGTCAAGCCGCACTTTTCCCTCCTCGGCCGGGTAGAAATTATAAACCTTA
>NC_059279.1:5597500-5627500 GCF_017591435.1 Portunus trituberculatus | reverse complement strand
GTACCTACTCACTGCTAGGTGAACAGGGCTACACGTGAAAGGAGATACACCCAAATATCTCCACCCGGCCGGGGAATCGAACCCCGGTGTGAAGCCAGCGCTCTAACCACTGAGCTACCGGGCCGTGTGTGTGTGTGTGTGTGTGTGTGTGTGTGTGTGTGTGTGTGTGTGTGTGTGTGTGTGCACGCGCGCGAGCACGTTTTGTGACAAAGTGAGAGAGAGAGAGAGAGAGAGAGAGAGAGAGAGAGAGAGAGAGAGAGAGAGAGAGAGAGAGAGAGAGAGAGAGAGAGAGAGAGAGAGAGAGAGAGAGAGAGAGAGAGAGAGAGAGAGAGAGAGAGAATGTGGCGGGGGGGGTGGAGAATAAGCCCAAACATAACTTACTCAAATCTCACCAAACTAACAAAATAAAAAAAAAAAAAAATAATCAAGTAAAAAAAAAAAAAAAATCAAAGAAAAAAAATAGCCGAGCCTACATAAGAGATAACATTAAAGACTACTGATAAAAATAAGCCTAAACTATACATTGTTACAGATAAGGGAGCAGACAGCCGGACCTGAAGGGCGTGTAGGGGGTCTCAGATAGGAGAAGCCAAAAGAACTAAAGCTTTTTTTGAGTAACCTGCAAGAGGAACACCTGCCTTTTGTCTAAGTTACCTGTGACTAGTGAGACGCACCTTGGTTCTCTATTTACTTGTGATAAAGAAAGTAGTTGATTCCTTGATGATAAGCGCGACTGTAATGATATAAGTGACAAAATTGAAAAGGGAAAAAACATATTAGTCTAAAGAAATGTGAATGAGGAAAGATGGAAGGAAATTTAAATAGAAAGGATGAGAGAGAGAGAGAGAGAGAGAGAGAGAGAGAGAGAGAGAGAGAGAGAGAGAGAGAGAGAGAGAGAGAGAGAGAGAGAGAGAGAGAGAGAGAGAGAGTGTGTGTTATCTGTGGTTACATTACCGGGTAGATTGAGTATAGTGCCACTCTCTCACTCTCCCTGATAACACACACACACACACACACACACACACACACACACACACACACACACACACACACACACACACACACACACACACACACACACACACCTGAACGAGTTTGAAGAAAGTGACAAATACAAACAATACACGAACTCTTTAACTCTTTATTAGACTAATAAAGTATAATATCTGATCTAGCATAGCTTGCTGGAGGAATACGAGAGAGAGAGAGAGAGAGAGAGAGAGAGAGAGAGAGAGAGAGAGAGAGAGAGAGAGAGAGAGAGAGAGAGAGAGAGAGAGAGAGAGAGAGAGGAAACAGGAAAGGTAGAGAAGCGGAGAGCTTCCCACGCCCTTTAGAGCCCCTTAGTTCACAATTGCTCGTAGGCTACACTCAGTACTAGGGAAGAGAGAGGAGAGGGAGGGAAAGGGAGGAAGAGGGGGAGAGTACAGGTGTGAACAAAAAAGACAACTATTTATAACCAGGTGTTCTGGGGAAAGTCTTCGCTATGCTCTTCTGCTTCACGGCTGTGTGTGTGTGTGTGTGTGTGTGTGTGTGTGTGTGTGTGTGTGTGTGTGTGTGTGTGTGTGTGTGTGTGTGTGTGTGTGTGTGTGTGTGTGTGTGTGTGTGTGTGTGTGTGTGTGTGTGTGTGTGTGTGTGTGTGTGTGTGTGTAAGGTGGTGTGCACACTTCCGTCACCTCTGCACTGTGAAGGGTGAAGCCAAACAGAAAGGTTCAAGGATGTTTTTCTTTTTCTACTCTAAATTTACATGAGAGGTGCTACTAAGGACTATAAAAAAGAAATAATAATAAAAAGAATAAGAAAAGGCCCACACAGTACCCCAGTCCCACATCCAGGCGGTGCATCCCTGGACACCAAGTGGTTCATGAAGAGCTGAGGTTCACGTGTTGATCTATGAATATTAGGCACTTTTTTTTTTTTTATCTACATTTACCTTGGTGTTGAATTCATACCATTACTTTTACTTTCTCGTGGTGTCCTCAAGACATTATTCAGTGGTTTGCTAGTGTTTGGTTGACATTTGTGATACTAGTAGCGTCTGGATCAGTCTAGGTTACCACGTACTTTTCTTTTTCTTTTGACTAACGTCTGGTTCACTCTGGATTATTACGTGCACTTTTTTCTTCAGCTTCTATTCTTAATCACAATGCACAATGTTAGTTATCTTTTTCTTTCGTCTTTTTTCGTGGATAGCATTTCCAGTAATAGTCTCCATGACACATAATTTCAAAGCAAGACCATATTTTAAACCTCGAGTATCCAGCAACAGGTGTTTGTAAGCGATTACACACACACACACACACACACACACACACACACACACACACACACACACACACACACACACACACACACAGGGTGGAAGGATGGAAGGGTTTTGACGTTTGCCGCACGAGGAGGTCACAACTCATGTTAATCCGGTAATGACTCGCTACTGGGTGTGCAGGTGCTACTCGCACTGCGTGCAAGGAGACAAGTACAAATCGTCTACGCCTGGATGGGGATTCGAACCCAGACGCTCTTCGCCACGACTCTGCTTGCTACTCACCGCACATCATGGAGTAGAGGGAAGTATCAAATCGTTAAAACTGATGTGCAAACTATATGACAAATTCTTTCCGACAATGACAAGTCGATAAAAGTACACATGTAAATACAAATACAGTTTCCTGGTGTTTATATAAGACAAATCTATTGCGATACCTTGAACTCTCTTAAAAGGAATGCGCTTGTTACGTTATCACGGTACTACTATCAACTTTCAAACAAGTTCTTGAAAGTTTTGATGGGACACTCCGATAAGACGCTGATATAAAACAATGGCTGTTTCATGCTAGATTTGGATTAAGTAAGATGGGTTTCTTTATACATTCTGCCTCGCTCTGCTGATCCTAACAATACGGATTCCAGTCAAGAAGCGATCAGTAATACATAGTGAGGAGCCTTACCACATATTGCAAGAGTTATCCAGAATCTTTCCTCTCTCATTCCTTTCCCCTGCAAACTCTGGAATTCTTTGCGTATTTGTTTTCTTTTCTCTTGCGACTTAATCATTCCAATAATAATAAGATGACGGAAATATTAATTACTCTTTTTATCAATGATTAATGTAATGTAATGTATTTTTGATCACTAAGCCAGCGTCCTTTGCTGTGTCTGCGCCAAACCTCTCCTTGGTGTGTGATGGGACTCCTATGCATAGTACAACAGTACAAGTAGAAGGAAATGACGACCACCATCATTGTTTGCATCCTTCATAAGAGACGGAAGCCATATATGTATTACGTATGATGGAAAGAATGGAGAGGACCTACTCGTTACCTTTTAAAATGCCTAAATAAAGGGAGGCGCCGCGCGTGAGGTAGTGATGCCCTGTTGGAAGCCTGCGGAGGGACGAGGACTGCACGAGTAGCGCCCCGTGCAAAACTTACAACGCCTAGACCTGTGTAGCTGAGGTGTGTGAGGGTTTACCTGGTCATGTTGTGACCTGGGCGGCTTGCCGAGCACCAGCAGGTCCCGCAGCAGAGAGGGCGAAGGCTTGGTGTCCTGAAGGTCGCCGGGCGAGGGCGCCACGGAGCGGAAGGCGCTGCCCTCCGAGGGGACCACACAACTCGAGTCGCTGTCAGAAAACTGATGCGGGTCGGGAAGCGTATCGAGGCTACGACCCCCGTCCTCTGGAGTGAGCGGCGGCGCCAGGTGCGTCCCGGGCCCCGGCAAGCTCTCCGACCCGACGCTGCTGACGCACGGGGACGAGGCAGGGGTGTAGCGCACCAAGGTGGAGATGGAGGGCAGGGGTGTGGTGGAGGGTGGCGGCACGGGGGAGGCGTGGGGAAGTGGAGAGGACAGCAGGCCCTGAGGAGGGCGGATATTGAGGGAGGGGGATGGTGGAGTGAGTTGTGGCACCACCTGAACTGTAGGTGTGGGGGGCTGGGTCTGGGCGTGCGGGCGGACCGTGGTGAGCTCACCTGTCTCAGAGTCTCGGATGTGGGGCGGCTTGAGGCCCAGAAAATCCTTAAGGAAGGCCCAGTCGTCGGTCACCTCGTCGGTGAGGCTGAGCATGCCCCGGAAGTGAGCCGCCACCACATCCACTTCCCCGCCCGAGTCTCTGCTCCAGTCACCTGCTCCGAGGCTCCCCGACGCGGCCTCTCCTTCCACAGCCGCGCCCCGCGCCTCACCCTTCGCCTGTCCTGCGCCACCCCCGCAGCTGGTGGAAGCCTGGCTCTCGCCGCCCGCCGCGTGCTGCCTGCCTTCCGCCCCGCGCTCCACCGTTCCGCTGGCCCCACCAAAACAGCTGACACGAGGGGCCGCCTCTCCTCCACCTACTCCACTTCGATCCACCACGCCGATGTGCACACTTTTCCACTTTGACGAAGTTTCAACAAGCACAGATCACAGGCAGCGCGTGGCACTCAACCATCGATTGTTGGGATGCACACTTATACAGCTGTGAAGGGATACTAATCTTTCCGTCTTGCGTCTTTCGCTATCAAACAACAAGTACAGTTATTGTTATGGAGAGTCAAAACCGCAGTATTCCTGTAATACAAGCAATCATTACAGGATGGGCGCCACGGGAAGCAGGGCTGCAGGAAGGCCTGGCCGTCCCGCCCCCATCCACACATGCTGATTGGCCTCCTCACGCTAAGGTAAACTTGTTACGAGTAATGGGTTGCACTAACCCTCAATATCTTCTCTAGAAAATGTTGACCTGAGGGACACGAGTGGGCGGCACATCCTGACAACACAGCGCGGGTGCGGCGGCAATGGAGGCGCACTAGGTGGCCAGGAACACACACACACACATCTTGGCGACCGAAGGCTCAACACCTGCAATGCCTCGTTAGGTGTGCAGGACAGCCGCCTTGGTGCTGCTGTCTGCACTCAATCCCGCTCAGGCAAAGCAACACGTGCTTGGATCACTATCTCCTGTGACTTCGCAACACAACGCAAGGCTACATTTATTTCTCCAGCAAGAGTCGTGGCTTGTGTGATGACTGTAGCGAGAACACTGAGCCACGAGGGACACAGCACACCTCAAGCCTTATCTCCACTATCTCCACTATCTCTCAGAACGACAGATGTTATCCTCGCCTTCTCAGTCCTCCCGGGAGGACAGGCCATGATCGCTGAGTAATGAATAACAACACGAGAAAGGAATGAATGGTGATGCGTATAAAATTTCAACTAATTTTTCGTACCGTTGACGCAGATAACCGCGTCCTCTCACAGACTCCACACCTTTCACCTCAGATTTCCTCGGTCGCTGATATAAATTATGGCCACCTTGGTCACTGAGAAAACTGATAAACTCGACTCAGGGAAGTCAAAAGAGAAAGCCCTGTCTGTCTGCTTGTCTGTCTATTTTGAAAGAGTCACCCAACCACAGAATTCTCGCGTGAACCTCACATAAGATATATCGTGTGAATCACTTCCCAGAGATTTATGTTGTTCGGTGTGTGATTTGCGCAATTAAATAATATACTGAAGAAATATGAAGCTCTGAATACCTTAGTGTAGTTATGGATAGTGGTGGAGGCAGGAAGGGATGGGATAGAGAGCAGGTATGACTGGTGGTGTGATGGAAATGTGTGACTGAATTGTGAAAAAAAAAGTTATTCATTTATTTTCTGGCGACTCTTAAGAGAGGAAGAGGAATAGAAAAGGGAGGACGAAGCAAGAGAAATGAGAGGTGAGGATGAGAGAAAAATAAGGGGAGTGGAGAGCAGGAGAAACAAAAAGGATGGAATGATGTAAGAGAAGAGAAAGCAAAGAGAGAAAAAGAGGAAAAGAAATGAGAAGAGGAGGCTTGAGTGAAGGAAAAAGAGAAAGTAGAAGAAAAAAAGATGGAAGAATGAGATGAGAGGAAAATAAGGAGACAAAAATCAAACAAAGGATAAAAGAAAAGAAAGAAGGAAAAAGGAAGGAAAGAAAGTGGAGACAGGGAAGGTAAGGTCACACCACCACCACCACCACCACCACCACCACCACCACCACCACACTGATAGAATGACATGACAGATGAAGAAGAGGATGAAAAGGGAAGGAAAGGGACGAAAGAAGGTAAAGGAAGGGGAAAAGGCATTACCATCACCACCACCACCACTACCACTACCGGACACAAGGTTACTGCTGGCCGGCGCTCCACAAAACACTCATTAACGACAGTCTTCACGCGGCAACTTCTCCAAAAGCTTTAATTTCATGGCTATCTTTCGTGGGCGGTGGAATAACAATACATGAGGGAGATAGACGTCCCCCCCACACACACACACTTCACAATCTCACACTCACTCAGACTTTCTCCACACTCTCCACATAAAATCATTTCTTCCACTTCTCTCCACTCCACACATTGACCACTAACATTCTCTCTCTCTCTCTCTCTCTCTCTCTCTCTCTCTCTCTCTCTCTCTCTCTCTCTCTCTCTCTCACCCAACCTGCTCCACCTGCTCCACCTCTCCACCTCGTTCACCTCCTGACTCCACACCGTCACGGACACACCCACAGTTCTCTCCAGCTTGTCATCCTGAACCGACACCATTCACAACATCCAAATTCTAATCTCGCTGCATATTCTGTGAGCAGCAGTGATGGCGGTGATTTTTCTCTCTCTCTCTCTCTCTCTCTATATATATATATATATATATATATATATATATATATATATATATATATATATATATATATATTTTTTTTTTTTTTTTTTGGGGGAGGGATGGGAGAGAGAGAGGATTGTATGACTGACAGTGAGTTACGTAACTTTTAGTCATGTATGACGTTAAAGTCTGTCTGTCTGTCTGTTTGTCTGTTTCTGTCTGTCTGTCTGTCTGTCTGTCTCTCTCTCTCTCTCTCTCTCTCTCTCTCTCTCTCTCTCTCTCTCTCTCTCTCTCTAGTGGAACAAAGTTGTGGAGATGAGAAGCCGCTGTCCATCATCCCTTCTTCGTCTCTCATCTCTTGCCTCTCTCTCTCTCTCTCTCTCTCTCTCTCTCTCTCTCTCTCTCTCTCTCTCTCTCTCTCTCTCTCTCTCTCTCTCTCTCAGTGTCTCTCTCCTCGAACACACCTCGCCATCAGCACTAGCCATGTCCCTAACACACACCTCTACACCCTCTGCCACCAGCACATACCCCACCCCTGCCACACACTCCAGCGCTCCTCGCCCGTCGCGCACACCTCACCGGCAGTGAAATACTCCCGCGGCAGACCACAGCACGTCCCATCCCGGCGCGGGGAAAAAATAGTGCAGGTGAAGTTGACTTGGATGTGGTCTGTCGCCTCGCTAGCTGCCCCCTCCATTCCTCCCTCTCTCCCTCTCCCCGTCTCCTTCACTCATACACGCACGCACGCACACACGCACGCACACTCACGCAGACGGCTGCACGGCTGGACGGCGGGCTAGGCACACTCTGGCCCACACACACACACACACACACACACACACACACACACACACACACACACACACACACACACACACACACACACAGACACACACACTGCCATTTCGAATTCTTTAATTCATACAGAAATTAAACGATAATGAATACATATCAAACTGAAAGCATTACTTCACCGGACACACAAAATATTGAAAAAATCACAATGGCTAAATCAAGAAAGTATTTCAAAACTTTGATGTTGCACTAATAAATATATGAATAAATAGCAAGGGTTCAATTTGGAGCAAATGGAGCACACCACACTGTCGCTCTTCACTAGCAAACATATACCGACACCAGGAGTTAAGATCGTAATAAACGCCATCGTAAATGTTAAGAGCGAGTGACAAGTTAGCTTTCATTAAATTTGAGACATGAATTACAGGAGTTACCGACTGACTTTCATTAAGTTTTACGAATGCATGATTATAAATGGGAAAGTCTGGCGAGTTAGTGGCGATTGAGACGACGAACAGCGGTACATTGGCACACTGATACATCGGAACAGCGACAGTGCACGCAGCTTCATGTCATGGCGCGAGTGACTCACTCTGCTTGTGGAGCCGCTGGCTTTCCATTAAGAGAGTGTTGGAAAGACTAGAAAAGGTAACACCACACTGATAATTTCCAGTAAAATTACCTTCCCTTTCTCCTTCTTTCCAGACTCAAACTTTTCCAGACAGTCTTTCATTCAGTATGTATTGGTGATGGTGGTGGTATCTGCAGCGAGAGAGAGAGAGAGAGAGAGAGAGAGAGAGAGAGAGAGAGAGAGAGAGAGAGAGAGAGAGAGAGAGAGAGAGAGAGAGAGAGAGAGAGAGAGAGAGAGAGAGAGAGAGAGAGAGAGAGAGAGAGAGAGAGAGAGAGAGAGAGAGAGAGAGAGCAAGCAGACACTCAGACAGAATTTGTAATCAGAATAAAAAAAAAAAAGAGAGAAAGAAAAAACAGTTAACAGGACTGAGGGAGCGACAGTTTAGTGGGCAGGAGGGAGGGAAAAAAAAGCTAAAAAAAAGCGCCTTCAAACTAACTAAAAATGATCCCCTGAAGGTTTAAGTGACGTGTGTCTGCGTGACGATGAGCCGGTCCCGCTGTGTGTGTGTGTGTGTGTGTGTGTGTGTGTGTGTGTGTGTGTGTGTGTGTGTGTGTGTGTGTGTGTGTGTGTGTGTGTGTGTGTGTTGGACTGAATTTCTATAACTGTCTTCGAGGTTTTCTTTCAATTCACTTCTGGAGGTGACAGGAGGGAGAGAGAAGAGGGGGACGGAAAAAGATGAGATAGAAAAAGGGAGGAGAAATGGAAGGAAGGAAGAGATAAAGAAAAAAATATCGGGAAGGATGGAGGGATGAAGTGAAAAGGTGAGAGAAGGGAGTACCGGTGGAGAGAAAAAATAGGAGAGATGGAGAAGAGAAATAAAAGTAAGCATAGAGAAACAGAGGACTGCAAAGATGAGACAAGAGGAAAGAAGACAACAAGAGATGGAGGGAAGATGAGGGAAAAGAGGAGGGAAGGTGAGAGAAGAGAGGAGGGAGGGTGAGAGAAGAGACGAGGGAGGGTGAGAGAAGAGAGGAGGGACGGTGAGAGAAGAGACGAGGGAGGGTGAGAGAAGAGAGGAGGGAAGGTGAGAGAAGAGACGAGGGAGGGTGAGAGAAGAGAGGAGGGAAGGTGAGAGAAGAGAGGAGGGACGGTGAGAGAAAAGAGGAGGGAAGGTGAGAGAAGAGAGGAGGGAAGGTGAGAGAAAAGAGGAGGGAAGGTGAGAGAAAAGAGGAGAGAGGATGAGAGAAGAGAGGAGGGAGGGTGAGAGAAGAGAGGAGGGAGGGTGAGAGAAGAGAGGAGAGAAAGTCAGAGAAGAGAGGAGGGAGAGGGAGAGAAGAAAGAAGAAAGAAGATAAGAGAAGAGAAAGATAGAGGGAAACATTAGACGAGACTTAGTCAAATAGTCTACAATTCTATCTGTCTGTCTGTCTATCTGTCTGTCTGTCTGTCTGTCTACACGTCTTACTTTCACGTCACTCCTCACCACGATCCCTAGTCACTGCAAGGAAAAATGGCCGCTGGAAAAAGACTTGAAAAAAAAAAAAAAACACTCTAGTCCAAACTCAACCCCAAATCAGTAAAGCGTGATATTATTCCTTCCAAATTCTGGCGTTTCCTCTCTATTATTTTTTCACTTTTATTTGGGGCAGGGAAAGCTTCTTGTCTTCACGCTGGCGATTTTTTTCTTTTTTTCTTTTTTTTCCTGTCTTTTACAAGGGCGATGTGGGAAGGGAAGGTTACAGATATTACAGTTATTCCAAGGGATGCTCAAGTCTCTATGGTTGCATCTCAGTTACTGGTAGAGTCATTAAAAGCCACTTTCTTTACTATTTCGAGACCCTGGAACTCCATGAACGAGAGAGAGAGAGAGAGAGAGAGAGAGAGAGAGAGAGAGAGAGAGAGAGAGAGAGAGAGAGAGAGAGATAATTGATTAAAATAAAATTGGTGGACCACTTAAACTCTGTCTCCTTCCTCCAGTTATTGACTCCTTCTTCTTCTTCTTCTCCTTCTCCTCTTCCTCCTCCTCCTCCTCCTCCTCCTCCTTCTCCTCCTCCTCCTCCTCCTCCTCCTCCTCCTCCTCCTCCTCCTCCTCGAAATTCCACTCTGAATATTTAATCAAAATTAATTTGTGAAGGAAAATTTCATTGTTTTTCTTGGAAAATGACAAGAGTTGTACACCGTTAGTCTGAGGCCGCTTGCATTTCGGCGGGGAGGAGGAGGAGGAGGAGGAGGAGGAGGAGGAGGAGGAGGAGGAGGAGGAGGAGGAGGAGGAGGAGGAGGAGGAGGAGAAAAGGCGGTGGCAGTGGTTTTATATTGTAGTAGTAGTAGTAGTAGTAGTAGTAGTAGTAGTAGTAGTAGTAGTAGTAGTAGTAGTAGTAGTAGTAGTAGTAGTAGTAGTAGTATCGGAGCAGCATTCATATCAGTAATCATGGTAAAAATGTTAACAACAGTAGAAAAACAAGCAGTAGTAGAAGTAAAAGCTGCAGAAATAGCATGGTTGACATTAACTGTGATGGTAGTGGTGATGGTGGTGGTAATGGCATCATTATGAGTAACAATAGAAGCACCATTAGTAATCAGTGTCATAAGAAGCATGTTTTACTGGCAAGATGAAACACTCAGGCGTGATCTACAAATGTAATGGGAATAATAATAGTAGTAGTCATGGTAGTACTAGTAGCATACGGTTACTAAGATAATAACAGATGTCACCTTAGAAGCTAAAAAGAGAAAAGAGAGAGAGAGAGAAAAAAAGAGAGCAGAATGAACGGTCTTTTCTTTATACTTTGCTGTTTTTCCAAGTTATATATTTTCTCTAACATTCTCCTTTACTTTATCACTTTCTCTTACCTCTTCTCTTTCCTCGCTCGTTCTTACTATCACACACTCACAACTGAACATCCAATAACACATTCTTCTTTTTACTATTTTTCTCTCCGTTACATTTTAAAGTGGGATATCTTAAATTTCTTCCTATTTCTCCCGTTCCAATTCACTCACAAACACGTTCACAATTTAACAAAAGGTACAATCTCTTCTTTTAATTCTACTTCGTTACATTTTCCCGTGAGATCTCTTAAAATTTCATCTATTTCTTTACCACCTTTCTATTTCCTCGTCCACTCACACTCACACACTCACACACACACGGCTTCCTCCTTTGATCCCTTCATTTCCTGGGTCCGCTAGCCAGTACCTACCTCCCCCTCCTCAATATACTGATAATTATAAGAACCACTCGCCTTCCTTCCCCTCCCTAAGACCCCAGGCTCTTACGTGAGGCATTACCTGGGGGAAGAAAAGGACGGGGGAGAGACTGGGGAATGAGCGGAAGAATTACCCAGTCTCCGGTAAGGGAAAAGCACCACTCGAGCATTCTGTCATAGCACTTTCTGTCCCGTGTTCCGCTGCAAGACTTAAAGGTTCGTATTTTCAGTCATCATAAATTTTCTCTACAGTAACTTCTGCCACGCCTCGCAAGTGTACTGTGCATCGTAAAATTGTAAGAATTATTGTGGCCTTCCTATATTTGAACCCAGAATGCACGCCTGGGAATCTCTGTTCAGGGATGTAGTGTTGGGTATTGCTCTATTGGTGATGATGATGGTATAAGTAGTAGTAGTAGTAATAGTAGTAGTAGTAGTAGTAGTAGTAGTAGTAGTAGTAGTAGTTGTAGTTGTAGTGGTGGTGGTGGTGGTGGTGGTGGTGGTGGTGGTGAAGGTGGTGGTGGTGGTAGTATCTTTATTTCTTCTCTGCCTTATTACTTCGTTCCTCAAATGATAACTAAATAAAAAACAATCTTTCCCTCTTTTTTTTATTTTCGTTTGTCTCATGGAATTCAACACCTCAAACCAGCTTAGCTTAGCACTTCCTACCATGACTCGCAGCACCTCACCCTCAACACCTGTCAATATCTCTATCTCTCTCTCTCTCTCTCTCTCTGTTCAGCACTCGTCAGCTCAGCACCCACCATTGCCACACAGCACCTACAGCACTTTCCCAGCACGTACAAGACCCCATCACACCTGCAGCAACCGCTTCGCCACAACTCACATCCTGCACAGTTCCCGTTCAGCGCGATCCGTCTCTCATAAATCACATCATGCGCTGCTTCCCTCGTCCTCCCGCGTGTTTCCCTGCGTGACTAGATACAAGCCAGCCCCGTGAGGCAAGTACTGCTCCCACACTTTCTCCGGTAAGCTGGCTGGCGAGAGATGGGCGCAAGGAGACAAACGATATTCATAATCGGATATGCTTTGCTCTCAACTATTTTCAAGGGCCACAGAGATGATTAGCGAGGTTTTCAAGTGTTTCTCCAGTCAATAATGTAGAAATCTTGCACTCTGCCTCTATGACCATAAAAACACCTTAAAAACTCGTGTAGATTTAAATAAAGCCTTTTGAAATAGTGTTTGAGAATACGAGTTTAATTTCAAAAGGTTCTTATGGCTGTATTTCTCAATAATGGTATACTATCGCTAGAATTACGAAACGATAAATATTACGGATAATATTCAAAGGCTTCTGAGGTTATAAATGACGTTTTCATATCTTTTTTCCCATTAATGATGTAGAATACTTGAACTATCAATGAAATGATACAAAAATGTTTCTGTATTCTGAAACGTCACCAATTTTCAGACAACAAAAAAAAAAAAAGTGAGGTTTTCATGATGCTTTTTTTTTCCACTTATAATGACGAATACTGGTTAAACTATTACCAAAAAAAAAAAAAGAAAGAAACTGTTCATTATCTTTATGACCTCCACCAGAGCCTGTTAAAATTCTCAAGACGCAGCAAAGTTTGAAAATGCGGTCCATCATCTCACCGCCGCTTCTCACATCCGCTGTTTCCTTCACTCCGCCGGGTAATAGGAGCTGCGTGAATCGAGTACTGGATTGTCCTGGTTCGCCTCAGGTACAAAAGCTTTAGAGGAGTCGTCGTTTCCTTCATTCTTTATTTCCTGCTTCCCTTCATGACTTCAAGGTGTTCTGCGATAAAGGAGACTCACACACGTTACTTTCATCCACCTTGCTTGTTTCCCGCCATTCCTAGAGCAGAGTTTACTTAAAAAATCAACATATCGCTTTTTTCATCTACTCATTGCCTGTTTTCCCCTCGCCTTGACATGAGCTGCGTGAAGAGCGTGCAGAGGGGTCCGGGTGTGTCTTCCGCCGCCTAGTGTTGTGGGGAGACACACGGGGATGCAGGGTAATTCGTAATGTCAGAGGGCGTATTGCGCATACCTACTCAGGGTACTGGTTGGTTGTCTAGGGGTGTATAACCTCGCCCGGATCTGCACTGTGACTCTCTCTCTCTCTCTCTCTCTCTCTCTCTCTCTCTCTCTCTCTCCCCTTTCTCTCCGGGCCATATCTAATGAGTCTGTCTTCTCAGGCGGAACATTGCTATTGCGTTCCCGAGTCCTGATCGCCAAGGTACGGATTTCCTTCACTTTATTGTGTCGTTTGAGTTCCAAGAAGGTGTCTCGGGTTTACTCGGGTTTACTGGGTCACTTCAGACGGTCCAGCCCAGTCCCGCTCCTGTCCACTCAACCCTGTCAGTTCCACCAAAGTGTTTTGGGGCTCCAGTGAGTCATTATACATTGCTCAACCCTACACGACACGACACTTTCCACCGAGCCTTGTCTAGCGATCTGCTTTACCTGTCTGCCTCAACACCACCACCACCACCACCACCACCATTACTCTATCTCCAGCACGCAACGCAAGCACAAAACACCTGAATACAAAATCTGAGAATAAACGCATCCATTTTATCCGCGAAACAAACACATAAGCTTCTTTAAGGGAGAGAACGTGTTATTTTCATTCCCGAAGCATGCATTAGACTTCTTGGCAAGGGGAGGGAACGTTAATTTCATCACCAAAGCAAGGAGAAAGAATCTATGGTATGAGAGAACAAACGCGCGTATCTTACTAGCGAACGTACCAAAGAATCACTCGCATGCTCTTACTCTAGAAACAAACGTCACTCTCATCAAAATAACTCTTATGATAAAACGACAGCATGGCGAAAGAGAGCAAACCAAGAAGTGCGTTTCTCCAGATGATTAATGCAGTTAGCAGTGAATATAGCCACTCGTATGCTCTAATTCTAGAAACAAACATCGCTCTTATCCACAAAATATGATAGAATAACAGCATGTTGACGGAGAGAGAGCAAACCAAGGCGTGTATTTATCTAGATGATTAATACAGTTAGTAGTGAATATTAAAAAATCATTCGCATGTTCCTATTCTAGAGACAAACATCGCTCTTATCCACAAAATATGATAGAATAACAGCATGTTGACGGAGAGAGAGCAAACCAAGGCGTGTATTTATCTAGATGATTAATACAGTTAGTAGTGAATATTAAAAAATCACTCGCATGTTCCCATTCTAGACACAAACATCGCACTTATCCACAAAATACGATAGAATAACAGCATGTCGAGGGAGAAAGAGCAAACCAAGGCGTGTGTTTCTCCAGATGATTAATACAGTTAGTAGTGAATATATAATAAAATGCTCTTATTCTAGACGCAAACATCGCTCTTACCCACAAAATACGATAGAATAACACCATGTCGAGGGAGAGAGAGCAAAGCAAGGAGTGTGTTTGTCAAGGCGAGTAAGGCAGTGAGTAGTGACTGTTTAATGAGCGTCCTTGTGTCCCGGCACGACATTCTGCTGGAGAAACAACATGCGTGGGAAGCTGGGCGAGGAAGTATGAAGAGCTATTCGACAAACACTGCATAAATTAAACGGAGAGAATTACAGTAAAGCAATCTCAGAAACAGATACTAAAATAATGTTACATGAGGTGAAGGAAGACTATTAAAGGATAAAATACAAAATAAATCAACAAGAATATTTAGAAACAGACTAAATAACGTGAAAAAAATAAAGTATCAGTAGAGAACGATATATTACAAGAAAAAACAAGAATAATCGACACAAAGACACAGATAAACGCTAAAAAAAAAAGAAGACAGAATAACAGCAAAGCGAATAAAGAAAAGGATAAACAAAATTACAAATGGAATAAGGAAAAGAGATTAGATGCGATTGAAAAGGTTTAAGAGCAGACATTTTTCTACAACAAGCACCACCAACTCCAAACTTCGCTCACCAGTCACCAATCACCAATCTACCTCTCCAGTGCAAGGAAATTACAAATGGAATGCAAAAAGAAATGAGATGCGATTGAAAAGTGAGAGCGGATATTTTTCTATAACCAGCATCACCAACTCTAAACCTCATTCAACAGTCACCAATCACCAATCTACCTCTCCAGTGCAAGGGATTTACAAATATAATACAAAAAACGGATGAGATGAGATTAAAAAGTAAGAGTAGACATTTTCCCAGAACTCTAACCCTGGCTCACCAATCACCAATCACCAATCTACCTCTCCAGTGCAAGGGATTTACAAATATAATACAAAAAACGGATGAGATGAGATTAAAAAGTAAGAGTAGACATTTTCCCAGAACTCTAACCCTGGCTCACCAATCACCAATCTACCTCTCCAGTGCAAGAGATTTACAAATGGAATACGAAAAACAGAGATGAGATTGAGAAGTAAGAGTAGACATTTTCCCACAACTCTAAACCTAGCTCACCAATCACCAATCACCAATAACCAATCTATCTCTCCAGTGCAAGGGAAGGATGAGGGCGGCGGTGAGGGAGGGAGCAGGAGCTTAGTGTGTCTCCCTTACTGTGTTCCGCCAGTCATCGTTACTAGCGCCTCTATACCGTGATGTCCGCCCCTCTTCCCCCTTCACTCGGAATTTTAGCTATAGACACTCTTCCCTCCCCTCGCTCAGTGCCTGTGGTCCACATTCCAGCGCGGCTCTGAAGGCTGTAATGGTCTGGGTTTGTCCTTTTCTTGTCTTGATTTTTCTTGGTAAATTGAATGAGTATTTTGGTTAGGTTTACTTATTCATTAGTTCATTTATGTTTCGGCGATGTACCAAGTGTATTTCGCCTCCTTCGCTGTTGTTTTTTGTATTGATTTCATTGGTGAATTGAATTATTGATATGTATTTTTTCTTTTTCTTTTTTTGTTACGCGCACTTTGCTTCCCTCACCTCTGAGTGTTACAGCTCTTTGCATTTCTGTGGCGCACGTAATATGGATGATTCTCGTTTCACTTGATCAAAAAATCAATAATTGGTCTTTCGATATTCAATATATGTTACATTTTTTCTTAAAGGAATCTGATATACAGAAAAAAATAATTATTGTTAACTTTTTATATTTTTTTTCGTTCATTTTTTTGTTGAAATGAATGAGTTCTTCAGCACGAGCGGCTGCGTGTGTTATCCAGCGTTACGTGTTCCATTTATCAGCAGAGTCGGCTCAGCGATCACGAGGCGCCATTGTTGCGGCCTGGCTTTCCTTCCCCTTCCAAATACCATTACGGAATCATAATATCTCATTCCGCTCCTTTATGATGCATTGAAAATATGAATACCATTTACCGGCCACACCAGATAAAGGTGCCAAGGCAACACAAAACGCAATATGAATTTGGAATGACGGTTACGATACATAATGATGCATTATTATGCAACACTAAGACTCAGACCTTCTCCACACTAACGAATACAACACAGTGCAATATAACTCCAACATGAGGACACCAAGCTTTTCATGAATACATAACGTTACGAAAAACACGGAATATTCAAGACGATAAATATTCATTAGGTCTTGAGGAGTATGACTTTTAGTGTTATCGTATCAAGTTCAGCCGGGACCTCGCAGTCTTTCGTGTTCAGAGCTACAAGACTCCGTCTGTTTCGGGAACATAGGGCGAGGGTGGTTTGTCACCTGCGAGAGTGGTGCCTCCCTTGCCGGCACCCTTGGCGAGACTGTAATGGCGGGGTGCCGGAGGCAGTCACTCCCCAACTGTAAAACTCCGAGTGCAGTTATATAGAGCTGGTTATTGCCTCCTCCGTGACAGTGGCTGGACTGCTCTCTCTCTCTCTCTCTCTCTCTCTCTCTCTCTCACACACACACACACACACACACACACACGTCACTACAACTCGGGTGTCAGAAGGACCAGAGAGGTGGCAGGCTGACAGCATTGTAAGGAAGCATGGAGTGATGCAGAGTGTGCAAAGATGGTACTAGTACATGCGTTTCGGGTAGTCAACATGCAGCAGCGAGCCACCCACCCACTCTCCACCGGCGGCTTCCACAGGCCTGGCTGGCTCCCCCCGCGCGGCAGCCAAGGCCTCACTTCTACCACTCCAGCGCCACTCGTCTGCCTGCTCCACGTGTACACTATCTATAATTATAACGAACTTATTTCTCCTAAGACAGCGCGCCGCGGCAGTCACCTTGAGCGATCTGGGCCTCCAAAAAGCTGCCGCAGCAAAGACCATGTGAGTTGTCGGGCCGACGCGCCCTGCGTGACGCCGGCTCTGGCTACAGCACTGGACGAGTCACAACTCGAGCCTCACATACACCGGGCCTCGCGGGGTACAACGCGACCACCGGTGGAGGAAGCGTCCGGCAGCAGCAAGCGTCCACTGTCCAGCCCGGCGCGCCGCCTCACCACCTCTCACACGCACACCACAGTCCGCAGCGCACTGGGTCACTGTCAGCGCCTCCCAAGCTTTCCTCGTCTGCTCTTGCCGCACAGAAGCAACACAGTGTTCGCCACACAACCTCCACCGCCTTCCATCACTAACACACTAATCACTCTCACGTATTTATGGGCCACTTGACACCTCGACTTACTTCCACCACAACGCGGCTCACGCTTAGGAATGTTCCTCCGGATCGCGGCCACACAACCACTCGGCAAGTTCCTGCCCTACAGGGTGTCTCTGGTCCGCTACTGGGAGGCGCCGGAGGCGGCGTGCACGCAACCAGGTGAGCGCAGTGCGTGTCAGCGCAGCGTGCGCGTGAATGGCAACGAAGAGTGTGCGCGATGGAGCGCCCGCCGACACTGCTGCTGCTCTTCCTGCTTCTTTTCACGCACTGCCGCCCACCCAGCCCGCAACGCCCGCAACGCGGCGGCGGACCTGCTCCACGCCCACACACCACACTGCGCCTCCGTCACCAGTACACACACTAACTGCGGTGGTGGTGGGCGGCGGGTCACAGGCACACTGACGGCCTGCCCACCACCACCTCCAGCCTCTGTCAACATGGATGAAGGTCAACACAGAATTCCGCAGCAGTCCCTCTTGGGCCGCAGCTGAGGGGGAGGGGACCCTTCCCTTCCCTCCACACTCATCACCCTCACCTTCCTTCCTCACCACCTCCATCCCACCACACCTCCACTCACTCACACCACAGCCTGGAAAACTTTCCAGTCTATAACGGCGAGGTTTCCAGCAGTTTCCACAAGAATCCCGCAGGTTGCCAGGCCGCCTCAGTCGAGGTGAGCGGTGCGCGGCCGGCCGGGGCGGTTGGTTGAATCACCGCTAATGATAAATGAAGGCCTGATGTTGACAAATTGACTCCCCGGTCCTCCATTCAGATAAGTCTAGACGCAGCCTCGCTCCGTACTTCCCGCGGACACCCACGCCCACGCCGTCCCTCGCCACTCCGCCCTTAAATACTAACTCTCCCCCCTCCTGCATGGTATTAGGCGGCGGCCCCTCGCCAAAACACCGTTCCAGCCTCGTCCAGCGCGGCCATCCCCAGGAGCACAGTCTGGTCCTGCCTCGGCCCTGCCTCAGCCCAGCCTCAGTCCACCCCGCCCAGCCCCGCCCCGCCCCGCCACTCCTGAAGGCCGCGAGGGAGGGTGGCGATGGACCTCATCCTCACGGGCCGCTGGCTGCACGCCGAGCGAGGCTGCGGTGCATCAGTGAGTGGGAGGGAGAGGGAGGGAGAAAGAAGGCAGCACGTCACACGGCCCGGAGCCCAGCCACCCACGCCTCGCCTTCAGTAACTCTCACCTCCCCTGAAATGCGGCTGACACGATAGCACGGGGCGCCACCAGCAGCCTTGCCTCAGCCTTGCGTCATCTATCACCAACTGGCGGCGTGAGTCAGGATTCTAGAATTAACTTATTTAACACGTCCTCCAGCAGGTGTCCAGTATCCAGACTTTCGCGTCAACCGACTCTACACGACTTCCTCTCCAGAAGCCTTCGCTCAAGTCCTCAGGTCCTCACGTCCTCTCCCGCCCAGCCCGGTGTCCCCGTCTTGGTGAACGGACTCCTGTGAACGCGACTCCTGTCCCAAACATTAGATCCAATTTATACCGGTGATCCCTCCCGGTGCAAAAACCAGCTCACACCATTCACGCAGGGAAAAACTCTAACTATTGGGTTGCGGGTGTTCTGTGGCAGTGTTGAGTGTCGTTCCGAGTTCCGAGACGGGTCCAAACACTGCCTCGTACAGCGGCTGCATCCCTCGCCCTCACACAAAAAAATGTATATCGTAATTGCAACAAGTTCGGTCATTCCTGATACACGCAAGCATTGGGCAAAGGAGAAGAACTTGGGAGGAATTCTCTACTGTCTTATTTTTGTCCTGCTACGATTCCTGGAAAAGTGGAGAGAGTGTGGATGTACTGATGTCGGTCATCCACCTCTACCCACTCACATCCATCCAATCACTCAGCCATCAGCGTCATTCATAAAACACTCATTTTGTCTACCACACCACACATCCGATAATCTTACTCATCCACTTAGAAACGTTATTCCAAACATCCATGTAAATCTTTTGTTTCCGAGCCAGATAGGTGATCTTACCATTAATCCTTCTCCTCCTCCTCTTCCTCTTCCTTCTACATACCTAGTCAGTCACTCGTCTATTTAAACATTCAGGACATTGACTCATTCATCACCGGGGCAGCCTGCACGTCAATCACGCCAGCCACTCACCCATACATTCATTCCTCTGCTTATACTGTCCCTTCAAATCCGTAAAAAGAAATTCAAACGGGAAAACATACAGCAGCAGATTTTTTGGTCCTTATGATGCTGTTAGTGATTCAAGAAGAGAGAGAGAGAGAGAGAGAGAGAGAGAGAGAGAGAGAGAGAGAGAGAGAGAGAGAGAGAGAGAGAGAGAGAGAGAGAGAGAGAGAGAGAGAGAGAGAGAGAGAGAGAGAGAGAGAGAGAGAGAGAGAGAGAGAGAGAGAGAGAGAGAGAGAGAGAGAGAGAGAGAGAGAGAGAGAGAGAGAGAGAGAGAGAGAGAGAGAGAGAGAGAGAGAGAGGCGGCAGGGTTGGACAGGAAGACACACACAAACACTCTTATTTACTGTGGTAAGAACATAGTGATTTCCGAGACTAAATAAAACACAGCCGGCCTTGGTCACCCAGCCTTGATTTCTTGATTTCTGTCTTGAGGTTTAATGTCTTTGGCTTTCTCTTCCGTTACTGTTACTTTCAAGGAGAGGAAAGAGCATTTTTTTTATTTTTCCTTCCTACATTTCAATATTGTCTAATTGTTTGCCTTCACATTTTCCTTTTGTCTATTTCTTTCTCATTTTGCTTAGCTTTCTATTTCCTTCTCATTTCATTTATCATTATTTTGTTTATAATTCTCTTTCCTTCTCTTTTTATTTATCATTCTTCTTAATATCGTGTTTTGAGGGATTCTGTGTTTGCTTTGCCTTTGTCTACTTTACCTGTTATGAAGGAGTTTTCCGTGTTTATTTATGAAAATTTACCAGTGAGTTATAAAAAACTTTCCTTTCCTTCCATCAGTGTTTTTTTTTCCATCTCTTCTGTTAAAACATCTTACAATAATCAGCCTTCATATTTTTCCTCAATATTTTCTTTTCTCCCTTTTCTTTCTTTTTTAACAATACAGTGTAAAAGTTCCGCTTCATATTACAATGTAAATTCATGTTTTTTTTTATCTCCTTTTATCTTTATCTTACGGCAATGATTACGGGGTTTTTATTACGAATAGATTACCTTAATGATGTGCACAAGGTTTTTGAATGTCTTTACCTTCCTTCCAGTTCCCGTAACTTTAGGGTAGAATTCCTTTCCTTTACATTTGCTTCTGTGTGGCAAGGCAATATTTTAACTTTTATGGTTATTTTTTATCATATTTTTCTTTAACATCATTCTTCTTATACATCTGGCAATCTGATTCCACACCAGTAAAAAATATTCCTCTTTTTTTTTTACTTCCAAGTCCTCGGTATCTGATTTTAGATTATATATAGAAAACCTTTAAAAAAATATCCTTTTCCAAGCGACGCTATTATACTGCATGACACACAGACGCCTCGCCTCGCCAGTGTGTTCCTGTTACCTGTCTGGACCGTCTGTGTGTGTGTGTGTGTGTGTGTGTGTGTGTGTGTGTGTGTGTGTGTGTGTGTGTGTGTGTGTGTGTGTGTGTGTGTGTGTGTGTGTGTGTGTGTGTGTGTGTGTGTGTAGATTTTCCATCGGATTTCACTGCGAGACAGGAAGGAGAGAGAGAGAGAGAGAGAGAGAGAGAGAGAGAGAGAGAGAGAGAGAGAGAGAGAGAGAGAGAGAGAGAGAGAGAGACAGGAGGTGGGGGGAAGGCAGCGGGTGTGGTGTTGATTCTACTTGTTAGCTCACAACCGACCACACTGTCTCCCAGCCCGGTGTTGACATAACCACCATTGTTTTACTTGTGCACCCCCTCCCCCCCTCCTCCCCCCACACAGCATATGTTCCTCAATGTGCACACCCTTATCCCGCTCTCACGCGCGCGCCCACACTTTCGCAACAAGCCCATGCCACACACACCCTCAATCCACACATTTCGTTTTAAACTCATACACGCAGAGTTTCAATTTATGGCTGCTGGATCTTGCCCCCCCCCCTCTCTCTCCCTCTCTCTAGCACTAACTTCTCCACTATATGGTTTTATTTTTTCATTAATTAAAGAGAAATAATCATACTTCCGGTATACTAATGGAAACAACGACGTATTTTCATTTATCTTCATCTCCGTTTATACAAAGAAAAAAAAAGTAACTAAGAGGAAGGAGAGGAGAAGACAATGCCGTGAAATATGACACCATTGTTAAGCTGCACTTCCCTTACTGTTCTCATTACTTGTTACGTGATAATAACACTGAGCACTGCTTTGAAAAGGAAACTCTCACAGGAAGGCAGAACGAACACAATAAAGGAAGGCAAAACATTCTTAAACCACGTGATCTGAAGGATGGTGAGGATGTGGTGAGGGTGATGAAGTGATGGTGATGAAGATACGACATGCAGGCAGTGTGGTGATGGGGGATTTGGTGAAAAGCTGCAGGGGTTGTGATGATGCAGGGAAGCGGAGGCGTCTTACTATGGAGAGGGAAGAGGGAGAGGGAGAGTGACTGCATCCATCTGGGGTCTCACTGGGGGCAACACACTCTTCGCCTCTCACTTAGCACATCAACTTAGCACATCTTGGGTCATAATGATGTTTGTTCATACGGCACTAATACCTAAAAAAATTTCCTAAAATCTGAACATAATCAATCCCTTCAGCACCATGACGCGTTTCGATATTCACTGTGCTTACTATTTGGTGATTTCATACACCTTCAGAAACTTATGTGGGAAACTAAAATATTAAAGACTGTGATCATTAATCTTCTGACCTCCAAGGACCCTTCTTAATGGCAATAATATGGTCTAATAGTACACAAATTCCAAGATAAAAATGTCTCCCATTATTGAAGGAGTTAATTAGTCCTCTCAATCACATAAAGGACCAAGCATATTCGAGACCTCAACGATAAAATATGTATACAGTAAAAAGTGCTTGAATCGTATGTTTCTGGAATACAGACTGGCATGTTTATTTATGTAAGCATCGAATGACTTGTACAGATAGACATATATACTTAAATCAATTTCGGAGTGATCATTTTATTACGTAACTTTCAGATGTTTAAGTGAAAAGGAGGGTGTGTGATGCAGTAACAGAGGTGATAGTAGTGGTGAAGGAGACAGACGTAAGCAGAGGTAAGCAGACGAGGTAGTGAAGGGAGTAGATTCACAGTGGTAGTGGTGGTGGTGGTGGTGATGATGGAAGCAGAAATAAGCAGGCGAGGTAGTGAAGGGAATAGATTCACAGTGGTGGTAGTGGTGGTGGTGGTCGTAGTGGTGGTGGTGGTGGAGAGGGAAGCAGAAGTAAGCAGGCGAGGTAGCAGGCGAGGTAGCGGAGCGTCGCCTAAGGGAGGTAGTGGGGCGCTGCAGAGACGGTAGTGACCACATAACAGATGGCCCGGGCGGGGGGCAGCCTTCTCCTCTTCTTTCATCTTCTCCCTCCTCCTCCCACTCCTCCTCCTCCTCCTCCTTCACTACCAGGAAAGAAAGACCCTCCACACAATGCCTCGACTCCCCAGCCAGCTTCCAGCCCCACACCTGTTCTCCCTACACACCTGCATCATTAAGGATCCTTCGCCAGGTATCTTTTTCATGATCCTCCAAGACTCCCGTTCCCGAAAGACACAGCGATGCAAACCTTCTGGCCTTGATACATTGTTTTTTTTCCTTCTTTTCTACGTGAGAGAGGATTAATGGCGGTGAAAGGGGGAAAAATATTGGAAAAAAGTGCCGAGGTGGAGGTGGAGTGGTGGAGGTGGATGTAGTGAAGGTGGAGGTAATGGAAGTGGAGGTAGTGGAGGTGATGGAGGCGAGCCAGGCTGTACCCAAGACTCACTCAAGTGTTTGCCTTGTGGGTGGAGCAGACGCGGGAAGGAAGGCGGAGGTGGGCACGGGAGGGGAAGGGGAGAGGGAGGAATAGGGGAAGTATCCAGGAGAGGAAGGTTAGGAGGAGGGGAGAGCAGGTAGGATGGAGGGAAGGGAGAGGAGGAGAGGTTTTCAGAGGGAAGGGAAGGTAAGGAAAGGTAGAGAGAGAGAGATGGAGGGATGGAATGATCGTCGCTTCTCTTCCTCTTCATCCTTTTCTTTTATCTCCAGTATCCCTTTCCTCCTCTTTCCTCCATCTCTCACTTCAGTATCCTTCTCACCATCATCACTAACATCACCACTCGTCACCACTCTCCATTAAGCCCTTCCTCCTCCAATACCGATAGCAAACGTCACCAACTCTATCATCTTCACCATCATCATCACCACCATCATCACCATCCCCCCTGTCACCACCACTGGGATTATAGGAACCGCTACTCCAACCACAAACATTTTTATCACCATCAGAACCTCTACAGCCACTACCACTGTCACCACCACCACCACCATCACCTCTAAACTGTCATGTATTATCGTAAGTGTCTTTAGATTATATGGTGTAGCTTATCTATATATAGTGTAAGAGCAAACGTGTCTGCTACTCTTTTTATTTTTCTCTTTGTGTTCCTTATTCACCACCACCACCACCACCACCACCACAGTTTGGATCACTCTCTGTCACACCTCTCAAGTCACTCACATTGTTTATCTCTGGTTAAAATTTCCATCTTCGTTATCTCAATCACACCTTTATTTCATATTTGTCTTTTCCTTTCATTATGTTGTTTTTCTTCACATTATTCTGTCATTTTGTTCTTTTAACTTACGTATTTGCTTTCCTTTATTCCCTTTTTCTCTATTATTCTTTATCTCTATCAAAACACACTATCTTTATTTTGTTTCTGTCCAACTCCTGTCATTCTGTCCTTCCTTGTACGTCATATGTCTTCAGTTTCAAAATTATTGTTCCCTGTTCCATCTCTTCTCTCAAATCCTTCTTTCCAAGTCTCTCAGATCTCCGTGGCTAATCATTTCCCGTTAACCCTTTCGATACTGGGGTATATTCTTACCTTGAGATTTGTATACGAGTAGACCATTTTATTGACATCAATAAAGATCAATGGGGTTCAGAAGATTAATGCCCACTGTCTTCTCGATTTCATTCTCCCACATGAAACACTGAAGCTGTATAAGCAGAATGAATATGGAAACGCGTCATGGTACTCAAGGGGATAAGTCTCTTCCTCTCCTCCTTGTGTCATATCTCTTCTGTTTAGCATTTCTTTCCCACCCGTCAAATCCTTCCCTCATGTCGCTCACATCCCCCTTGGCTACTTGGCAGGGCAAGTAGACAAGACAACGAGGCTCACCAAACGATGACAACCCAACACCCGCTTCTCGCCTTCCTGCTTCTCCTCGTATGAGCGTGAGAATGACGGCAACGCCCTTAAGTAAGAGTGACGGCAGCGAGACAGGGATGAGTAATGTGAATATGCTCACCATCACAGGTCGCGCGGTGCAGGAAAAGCGAGTTTAAACCAGAAATGTAAATGGAGACATATGTTACTTAAAATTATTTTGGCTACATGGTTAGCTTCAGGTTAATTTAGTTAGGTTAGGTTAGGTTTGGTTAGGTTAGCATAGGTTACGTTAAGCTACTTATTCTAACCAAACTTAATCTAACCTAACCTAACCAAACGTACCTTATTCTCATGACCAAATGGATCTTAACCTAACTTTACCAAACCTAATCCAGCATTTCTATCCTACCTAGTGTGACGTATCCTAACTTACCTTACTCTAATCTACTGTAACGAAACCTACTGTATTCTCATCTATTCTAATGTATCCTAGCCTAACCTAACCAAACCTAACCTAACCTTCCTATCCTAGTTAATTTAGTGCATCCTAACTTAACTCACCCTAACCAAACACAGTCTAACACAAGCTATCCTGATCCAACCAAGCACCCATACAGTTAGCGGTGCAGTGGGCGTAAATCGCGGGCGTGTAAAGATGGGCTGAGCGTGTGGAGTGGGCGGAGTGGGCGGAGTAGGCGGAGCAGTGGGTGGAGTGGGCGTGGAGGCGTGGAGGATTCTAAGAGGCGCCCTGACGTCACCCACCACCAGCTTTGGGAAATTAGCTGAGGTTAGGCGGGGAGACTGACTGGGAGAGAGAGAGAGAGAGAGAGAGAGAGAGAGAGAGAGAGAGAGAGAGAGAGAGAGAGAGAGAGAGAGAGAGAGAGAGAGAGAGAGAGAGAGAGAGAGAGCTATTGTAGTGGTGAGAGTGGTGCTAATCATTCTCTCTCTCTCTCCTCCCAACCTCTCCCCTACCGACCTTACCTCCCTATCCCACCCCATCCCGCGCTTCGCTGCCTCCGTCACACACACACACACACACACACACACACACACACACACAGCATCCACTGGTACGCCCATCCTCTGTATACTTCCCGCCTCACAAACATTAATCCATCCACGGTCATTCATCAGATGTGTACAATGCCTGCCGGTTTCCCTCTGTCACCCATACAACGCCTACAATAAATACACAGCCTGCACTAATACAAAGTCTGTCAAATTTTCAAAAGTATTACTGACATGAGGTGTTTTTCAAGGTACCTATGACGATGTTCTCCTACGTGTCCGTTTTCCTTGCTTAACCCTTCAGGACTGGGACACATTTTTACCATGAGTTTGAGTATGATTAGATTCTATTTACATTAGGAAGTGTCTATGGAGGTCAGAAGATTAATGGCCAGTGTTCACTATTTTAATCCTCACTTAAGTTTCTGAAGCTGTTTAAAATCACCAAGTAGTAAGGAGAATAAATATTAAAACGCGTTACAGCATTTCAAGAAGTAAATTTGAAAGGGATAAATGTTGTATCTGTTCCTATGGTTTCTAGAATATGGAGAGTTGTGTGTTAGTTAAAGTTATCAGTAAACAACTCTTAATGATATCTATCCATCTTCTCGCAACAAAAATTCAAGCTTAATAAATCCCTTTCTCTATTTCAATTCACCCACAAAATTAACCCTGAGTACAATAACGCGTTTCCACATAATCATTCTACTAACTATTCGGTGATTTTATACAGCTTCAGAAACTCATGCGGGGGATTAAAATAGTGAAAACTTCTGATCTCCAAAGACCATTCATAATCTAAATAAAATCATCTAATCATATCCAAAATTCAAGGTAAAAAATACGCCCCAGTACTAAAGAGGTTAACAGAGCACCAACAATTACACTACACACATCAAGCCATTATTTAAACCAAGACAACACTAAAATAACCTTCCCTCCTAAAAACACTTGATAAATTATTCTTCTCTCCAGAACACAAGCGGCACTATGGAATGAGCAAGACAACAGCTATGTAAGTAAAGTGTGCCACGAAAAATGGACTGACTTCTATACTGGGTAAGGCCAGGAGGAGAGAGAGAGAAAACGCAGTGTGATGTAAGGCCAGATGAGAGTAAAGTCAAGGCACGCTGAGGGAAAGTGGCGAAAGGTCAAGTTGACGACCCAGGCGAGGGAGAAAACAAGTCTATGGAGTTACACCTGAAACTATTGCTTCCTCTCTCTCTCTCTCTCTCTCTCTCTCTCTCTCTCTCTCTCTCTCTCTCTCTCTCTCTCTCTCTCTCTCTCTCTCTCTCTCTCTCTCTCTCTCTCTCTCTCTCTCTCTCTCTCTCTCTCTCTCTCTCTCTCTCTCTCTCTCTCTCTCTCTCTCTCTCTCTCTCTCTCTGACTCTCTCAAACTCTTTTACTCTCAAACTCTCTGACTCTCCAACTATTTCACTCTCTAAAACACACACACACACACACACACACACACACACTCTCACTTTCACTCTCTCTCTCTCTCTCTCAATATCGTTCCCGAATCTCTACCTTTTCTTTGTACTTTCAGTCGCCCCCAACTGATCTGAGAGAGTCAGCTGGCAGTCTCGGGAACGCTCGCCGAGGATCCTTTCCCTTACTGATTAATTACGACACTTGATGATCGCCTCATGATAAGCAACAAGTTATTAGAACCAAGGACATAAATATTTCATGAAGTAAACGTACCCTGAATCTGTTTTCGGTGTGTGTGTGTGTGTGTGTGTGTGTGTGTGTGTGTGTGTGTGTGTGTGTGTGTGTGTGTGTGTGTGTGTGTGTGTGTGTGTGTGTGTGTGTGTGTGTGTGTGTGTGTGTGTTTCTCTCTACCCAGCACAAGGTCAGTAACTGCATTTTTGTTTCACTTTTTAATCCAAATGTTGAGGATGGCGGCAAGTCTCCGTAAGTCTAGCATAATGGTGGCATTGCATCATCTGTCGCCACTTTATACGGGCCAGCGCCTCAGCTCTCGGTATAAAGTCTAGGAAGTTGACGTGCCATATTTCACAATCCTATCTTCCTATTTATCCTTTCTCGGTTTTGAGAGACCCTGGAGGCAAGTAAAGTATCGTGGAAGCTCATTTATAGAAGAGCAGAAGCCTAACCTAACCTAACCTAACCTACAGAAATCAACACGAAGTTAAAAAACAGATTTGGAGGTGAGATAGAAATAGTGAGAAGTCTTTATATGGGACTATAATCAGCAGACGAGCTTGAAGAGACGCGGAGATTTACCTATAAAAAAAAAGAGATAGCATGAAAGATTGCAAAAACCCATGGTAGATCGAAGAGAACAATAATAGCTGTAAATTATGAGAAAGAGGATTTATGTAGACTGTATTCTAAGGGTGAATATCAATGTTTAAGCTACATAATCATGAGGCGAAATTTTTGTTATGGTTTCGGTATTCTGTATCTATACTTACAAAACTGCAGTCAATATAAAAAAAAAAAAGATGGCGGAATGATTGAAGTTGGATACGGTGATGAAAGAGCGCAGTGCTTCAAGGTTCAGTCCACGTTACTGTTGTGGTGAAAAAGTGTGTGGTTGGAAAGAACAGTGTTTAGTCTCCGTTATCGCCTTATTTGTCTGGAATCTTGTCTACCTCGCAGTCAGTCATTCATAACATCTCTCTCTCTCTCTCTCTCTCTCTCTCTCTCTCTCTCTCTCTCTCTCTCTCTCTCTCTCTCTCTCTCTCTCTCTCCTCCTCCTCCTCCTCCCTCCTCTCTCTCTCTCTCTCTCTCTCTCTCTCTCTCTCTCTCTCTCTCTCTCTCTCTCTCTCTCTCTCTCTCTCTCTCTCTCTCTCTCTCTCTCTCTCTCAGTGTGCCAGGTTTCATTAGCAATTTACGAGCCAACACCAGAGTTATTTTTCACCAAGTACCGGGATGGGCAGGCCCGCCGCCCGCCGCCCCGCCCACCGCATTACTCACCACCAGGGAGAAAGGCAGCAAAAATACGACACCGTCACTACCACAATCACCGACTACACCATTACACGCCACGCACTTAACGCTCCGCAACACTAACACCTACACCTGTTACTGCTAAGTGTACTCACGTGCCACATCTGCATTCTTGTGTCCCGGCAGTCTTACCTGAGGAGAAGAAAATAACAGTATTAAATTTCGCTCACCACACCGTGAAGAGGACAAATATGACATGTATTATAATTTGGTGTAAGATTAATTGACATGGAGTTGAAGAATAGCATGGCAGACTTAATTGGTGTTCAGTTCAGAAATGCAGACAAAAGTGAAGACGTGCACGAATGAATGACACTGGTCATGACTCAAGTAAATACGTGATGCATGTGTAAAGATTGAAACACGAGAGAGAGAGAGAGAGAGAGAGAGAGAGAGAGAGAGAGAGAGAGAGAGAGAGAGAGAGAGAGAGAGAGAGAGAGAGAGAGAGAGAGAGAGAGAGAGAGAGAGAGAGAGAGAGAGAGAGAGAGAGAGCTGGATTCCATGGAGCACTGCAAAATAAAAAGGTTCCCAACAATTAGCGCTCAAGTAGCAGCAGCAGCAGCAGCAGCAGCAATGCGGGCGAGGCTCGGATTAGGCAACACTCTTAGTGTGAGCTGAACACGGTGATGGTTTGAGTTCACATTAGTGGCGGGCGTCAATCAGGGTCATTAAGCGTTAATTACAAGGCACGTGGAGGCGGTAGAGCGGGCACGTGGAGGCGGTAGAGCGTGATGGCGCTGGTCATGCGAGACTCAGCGCCGCCTCGCCACATGCCACGGCGGCAGATTCACCAAAGTGAGTAAATGGCGGAGACCAAAGAGCGTGACCCTCCGCGGCCCCGCAAGGAGCGTGATGGCGCCAGGATGCACCATTACCGCGGTGACCAGCAGCGTCCGGGCCACACACGCGACGCTGTGCTACTGCCACCACGCCTCCACCTGCAAGCATCTCCACCTGCAGAAACCCGCCAGGTCATCTCTGCACAAAGCTACCTTCCTGCGTGGGTGTGTGCCAGACGGGCCGCAGGCG
>NC_059279.1:5557500-5590000 GCF_017591435.1 Portunus trituberculatus | reverse complement strand
TTTTACTGACTAACACGGCAATTATGTCTCGATATGAAGGCTCCGCAAAGGGTAAAGTGCACCACGAGGACTAACTTTAGAAAATTCGTTACTTAGATGCACGCGCGCTCAAACACACACACACACACACACACAAGGAAAAGTATAACAAAAATAAATCAAAGCAAAGCAGAACAGGTGTGTGTGTGTGTGTGTGTGTGTGTGTGTGTGTGTGTGTGTGTGTGTGTGTGTGTGTGTGTGTGTGTGTTTGTTTGTTTGTTTGTTTGTGTGTGTGTGTGTGTGTGTGTGTGTGTGTGTGTGTGTGTGTGTGTGTGTGTGTGTGTGTGTGTGTGTGTGTGTGTGTGTGTGTGTGTAGTACGTCTGTATGTATGTCCTGGAGATAATTAATGAACCTATCAGCGTGCGGAGGTTTAACAAGACGGAAAGGAATGTAGGCTGCCGCTGGACTGAAGCTGAACTAAACTAAATTTGCAGCCTAACGAGCACGCGCAGGGGAGACCGAGCAGGTAGCAGCGGCAGCAACAGCGTCAGAGAACTACAGAGCGTCGCAAAAACAGGTCAGTCGAGTATTACTGAAGGGGGCAACAGGAACACAATTGTACATGTAACAGGATAGATGAACACAAAACACATGTACTCTGACTAATTTGTATAGACAAGGGGATAAGCTCCAGAGAGAGAGAGAGAGAGAGAGAGAGAGAGAGAGAGAGAGAGAGAGAGAGAGAGAGAGAGAGAGAGAGAGAGAGAGAGAATGGGGCACTCCTCCTCCGTCTGTGCAAAAGTCAAGCCATGGTGGAAATCCCGCAGCTTTGTCTGAAGTGAGAGGGGAGACTCAACTCCTCCCGGAACTAAGTCTACTTGTCTACCGCCTCTTCTTCTTCTTCCTCTTCTTTCCTTTTATTCACTTCAACTGCAAACTCCACCTTCAAAAATCCATCTTCCCGACCTTGGCTACTATTATTACTATTATTACTACTTCCACTTGCTCTACTATCTTCCCTCTTCCTCTTCTTCTTGTCTTGTCTTGTCCTTCCTCTTCCTCTTTTCTTCTTCTTCTTCTTCTTCTTCTTCTTCTCCTTCTCCTCCTCCTCCTCCTCCTCCTCCTCCTCCTCCTCCTCCTCCTCCTCCTCCTCCTCCTCCTCCTTCCTCTTCTCCTTCCTCCTCCTCCTCCTCCTCCTCCTCCTTCAACTACTACTACTTAACGCCAATCAAGTGACTATTTGGCATCTTCTCTGTCGTTTCGTTCTAAATTTCCTCCACCTCACCAACTAACATTCGTCCCTCCCTCCACTTCTCCACCTGCTCCTGGACTTGATATTCCCCCTGCTTGGTATTCTCTTTCCTCCACTCTCCACTCACTGTTGTTTATTGACGCAGCGCTGGTGGGAGCATCTGCTATAAAGTGTGTGGTGTTACAGGCCCCTCGTTTCTCTGCTAATGCTGGGTTTTTTTTCTCTCGTGTTGTTGTGTTGTCTCTTGTCTCTTGCCTCGCTTGATTGAATTGATAGCCAAGGAACATTACAGGCTACAGCTTCACTTTTCTTTCAGCTTTATGTCTCTTGGATTCATATTCTCGCCGGATACACATCTATTTGTAATTAGAAGTCTTATATAATTTTCTTGATATAATTTAATAGGGAAGGAGTGATATATTGCTACTGATGGTTAAAGTGAAATCTTTCTAAAAGTTCCATTAATTTTCATCTTTTGTCTCCTGTCTCCAAGCTGCCAATACGCATTTAACGGCCGCAAGAAAGTGATAAGAGTATGTTAAGAATCCCCCTGGGGAATTTACAAGGGAAAAAATCATTTTAGTTAATCTAAGTCTACTTTCTTTACTATGCGTCGCAGTGTTAACATTCTAATGCCTCTCTGACTGCGATCAAATATCACATGCAATGTGTCCTATCACATTCAGTAGAAAAATGTGCAATGCAGTACTTCTTTCCTATTCTTTCTATTTATTTCATTCCTCACTAACTTGTTTTTGTCTGTCTTTTATTAACATGTCCACTAAGTGTCCTCATTGGCAAAAGAAAAAAGTTATCAAATTTATCTCATATAGAGTAAAGAAAAGAAAGAAACACATTCAAATATCTATTCCATATTCTTTGGACACGTTACCTCTGTTGATTACAATTAAAATCTCATTCGCTGCTTCTGGGTACATTCTCTCTCTCTCTCTCTCTCTCTCTCTCTCTCTCTCTCTCTCTCTCTCTCTCTCTCTCTCTCTCTCTCTCTCTCTCTCTCTCTCTCTCTCTCTCTCTCTCTCTCTCTCTCTCTCTCTCTCTCTCTCTCTCTCTCTCTCTCTCTCTCTCCTTCAGTACACTCAGTGCTTGTCCTCATTAAGTTGACATTTACAGGAGCGGTGTCAGCCACTCGCTCACCTGCCTCGCTTCCCAGGTAGGCGAGTGGCAAGAGGGCAGCACCTGGCCACTCACATTACCTTTAACAATAAGGAAACAGCATCGGATCGCTCCTCACCTCCCATTACGTCCTGCTAATCCAATTACCTGATTCCTAAACGTTTGATCTCCATTATGCTGAGTTCTGTTACCTTTACATTTCTTCATTCTTTTGTTAATTATCAGTCAGTCGCTATTAAGTCGACTCGCGGCGTTGAATTGATCCTAATGGTATATGAGGAAGGCGAGGAAAAAATGCCTATCAAAAACCGATTATATCCCAGAGACTGATCGAATTAAAAGATACGAAAATGTCTTGCAAAGTAGTGTGTGTGTGTGTGTGTGTGTGTGTGTGTGTGTGTGTGTGTGTGTGTGTGTGTGTGTGTGTGTGTGTGTGTGTGTGTGTGTGTGTGTGTATGCAACCAGTGTTTTCTCTAGGTACGTTGACAGTTACAGCAATATCATTTGGACATCTTAACAAAAACCAGTTACTTGTACGACAACCACCACCACCACAACCACCACCACCACCACCACCTTTTTCCCTCATCAGCTGTTGTCCTGAGTTGCGTCCATGTTTGGTCTCTATGAAGCATTATTCTTTTTACTCCATCATTCTCACCCGAGTTGTCATCCTATTTATTACTCAGCATTAACACAAATAGCCATAATCACAAGCCGTATCCAAAGCCCTCGACCTTCTCTCTCTCTCTCTCTCTCTCTCTCTCTCTCTCTCTCTCTCTCTCTCTCTCTCTCTCTCTCTCTCTCTCTCTCTCTCTATCGGAAGGTCAACTATTCATAAACAAATAACAATCAGAGTGAAAGCTTTCGCATCATACATTGACAACACACTTTTTAATATTTCTATTCCAGCTTCCTCTCCTTTTTTTTTCTTTTTTTCTTAGTAACAACGCCAGCTAGAAACTAAAGACAAGAAGTGTTCGTCAATTTAGAAGGCAAGAAAGGCGGAAAGGCGAGTTTTAAAAGCTTCTAGTATAAAAATCACGGGAGGTTGGTAGAGGAACGAGTAAAGTGTTAATTTCGAGTAGCGGTGCACCAAGGCGAGAATGTTGGTGTGAATCAAGTGAGAATCAAGTCTTTCATCTGTGATTATAAGTTAGTTGGTTCTCAGATGTGTGTGTGAGAGAAAAAGAAAGAGAAAGAGAAAGAGAGAGAGAGAGAGAGAGAGAGAGAGAGAGAGAGAGAGAGAGAGAGAGAGAGAGAGAGAGAGAGATGGATGATGCTGGCTCCGTGCACAATCACCAGTCATCACCATATTCTCATTCAATGCCCCAGACAAGTAAGTAAATGCGGTTCTTATTCATTGAGGACGCGAACGATGAATGTATGAAGCGACGAACTACTTCTAAGTAGCTGCACGCGTCGCCAAACCCACGCTCCAGTCTTAACACTTTCTACGAAACATGACTGGACTGAGCTCAACCAAACTACATTTTTCCAGTTAGAATTTTCTCCTTCTTCAGAACAGCCAGAATAAAAGTATCTTGCCTAACTACTCCCTTTTTTCCCCGGCCTTGCTACGCTTTCATCTTGTACTATAAATTACCTGAAACTGATGAGACGGGACACACCACAACACACACACACACACACACACACACACACACACACACACACACACACACACACACACCGTAGTGTAGTGGTTAGCACGCTCGACTCACACTCGAGAGGGTCCGGGTTCGAGTCCCAGAGGCGGCGAGGCAAATGGGCAAGCCTCTTAATGTGTAGCCCCTGTTCACCTAGCAGTAAATAGGTACGGGATGTAACTCGAGGGGTTGTGGCCTCGCTTTTCCGGTGTGTGGAGTGTGTTGTGGTCTCAGTCCTACCCGAAGATCGGTCTATGAGCTCTGAGCTCGATCCGTAATGGGGAAGACTGGCTGGGTGACCAGGAGACGACCGTGGTGAATTACACACACACACACACACACACACACACACACACACACACACACACACACACACACACACACACTAAACAGTTGAACAGATGCAACATTTTACTCAACCTGCTCCAAGAAGAGTATTTAACCCATATGTGAGAGAGAGAGAGAGAGAGAGAGAGAGAGAGAGAGAGAGAGAGAGAGAGAGAGAGAGAGAGAGAGAGAGAGGAGAGAGAGAGAGAGAGAGAGAGAGAGAGAGAGAGAGAGAGAGAGAGAGAGAGAGAGAGAGAGAGAGAGAGAGAGAGAGAGAGAGAGAGAGAGAGAGAGAGAGAGGCCACATTAATGTAATAGGCAGTGGTGTTGGGTGATGAGGGTCAGGGTCGGTGGTGGGGGTGATGGTGATGATAGAGTGGTGGTAGTAATGGTGATAACTGCAACTGCTCTCTCTCTCTCTCTCTCTCTCTCTCTCTCTCTCTGTGTGTGTGTGTGTGTGTGTGTGTGTGTGTGTGTGTGTGTGTGTGTGTGTGTGTGTGTGTGTGTGTGTGTGTGTGTGTGTGTGTGTGTGTGTGTGTGTGTGTGTGTGTGTGTGTGTGTGTGTGTGTGTGTGTGCCCAAGGCATGGCTTTCAGTATATTGGCACTAACAACACCACTCCCTCGATTTTCTCTGTTTTGACCTATCACACCGATTGCTACACGAACATGCACATGCACATGCACGCGCACGCCAGAATTCCCCTTCAAAACACCGCGTTAAACCCACACCATCATGTAAAAACCATATGGACGGGCGCCTCCCAAGCAAATATTTTCCTTTTTCCTTTTTTCCTCAGGTGGAAGTGGAGGGAGGCAGGTGAGGCTCGGGAAAACCAGGTAGGAGGATTTACTGAACCTAAGTATAAGCACCTGAGTTCCTGAGTTCCCCGGAATGGATCACCCAGCCAAGGTCTCCGCCTCTCCCGGCCTTCGCGTACTGTCATTCCGTCGGCCCTCAGTCTTCAGCTGGTCTTCAAGTGTCTTCCAGATCATCTATATTTTCAGCCTTTTCTACATGCACTTACCTTCTACTTTTTGGCTTACTGTGATCACTACACACACACCACCGCTCACTGCTCCTTGCTTTTCCTTTCTCAGCACTAATAGATTTTCTTTCGGTGGTAAACACTCTTTGCAAAATTCAGAGTCCCAGTGGAAGAGGACGAAACACCAAGACGGGGACAGCACTTCTAGGCAGTCGCCACCTCGACACAACCACGTGCAACAACTGCCTTGAAAGAAGGACGCGACTGACCTCTGAGCGGAGCCGTGGCCGTGCAGCAGCGGAGGGCAGACGCGGCTTGGCAGCTTTCCGTCCCTTTCGAGACTTAAGTGGGAGCAGCATGTGGAGCACCAACTGCAGCGGACGCCTCTCTGGACTCATCCTAAACGCAATATCCTTCACACTAAGGTGCGCGACGCCACGCACGTTACTTGAACCCGGACGAGGCCAGCGGTGCAGGACGGGATAAACAGTTCCTGTGAGACGTGGGGCCGGAACTTGAGGCGGCTAAACCCACAACACATCACCATCAACCATTAGAAGAAAGCCCACCCATTCCCTGTCACGTCTCGACACCTGCTAGTCACCCGTGGCACGCACGTCTCGTGTCTGTGCCAGAGTGAAGCCCAGCCTTTATCTGAGATGCCACGCTCGTTTCTTGGCGCTTGTGAGCCCAAGAGACCGGATGAGAACACTCACTACATGGAATGCGAGAATCATGTAAAAGGAAAAGTAGAAAAAAATAAATAATAAGATAAAATGAAGGAAAAAACTAAAATCATCGTTTTCGTTAATAATAAAAAAAAAAAAATGTTAACAAAAGACTGCCATTCACCAACCACAAAGGTTCTCATCAAGCTAAAAGTAAAGGGCTCATCGTGTCTGGTATTGACTGTCTCCCAAATACTCACAATTCGCCCCCTCCCCTCAAACAAAACAACGTCAAGGTAGATCCTGGCATAGTCTGCTTTATGGCACAATCCAATGCGAGGCGAGTCTCACTTTAAACAAAATTCAGATCTCGTTCTTAGTATTATTGGAGATGATTTCATGAACACTTCCCTGAATACGCAACGCACACACCCCAGACTTTTGCTTAATAATGCTGCAAGAATACTGTTCCATGTACAGGGAGTTAATCTATCAAGCTATCTATCTATGGCTATACTTACATCAAGCTATTTATTTACGTAAATCTGTTACAATTTTCTCAGTGTCTTCTTGGCACGAGCGCCACCACCATTAATTCGCCTCGTTTCACTGTTTCACTGTTTGATCTGCTGCAGTCTATGACGAGACAGCCAGACGTTACCCTACGGAACGAGCTCAGAGCTCATTATTTCCGATCTTCGGATAGGCCTGAGACCAGGCAAACACCACACACCGGGACAACAAGGTCACAACTCCTCGATTTACATCCCGTACCTACTCACTGCTAGGTGAACAGGGGCTACACGTGAAAGGAGACACACCCAAATATCTCCACCCGGCCGGGGAATCGAACCCCGGTCCTCTGGCTTGTGAAGCCAGCGCTCTAACCACTGAGCTACCGGGCGTCTTCATGCATGCATATAAATAACACACAGACACCATACATGCCTTTCAAACCACGCTTCACCTTCCCTTTTTCCATCCAAGAGCTGTGTCACAGGGAGTGAGAAACGAAGGGCTCACGTGACCATTGTCAGGTCCACGTGCAAGCGTGTCGGCACCCCACTACGGCCAGACAACATCGATGCGACGCCATTTGCATCAAGGAAACACATTATCAGACGCAAGTGCTTAATTTTCCGAGTAATTGCCACCACATCCGTGTGGAAACAGGAGGTGCTCGAGGCTGTTAAGGCGAGATAGCAGCGAGCGGCGCCACCACACGTGGAAACACTCTTCAGCCCGCACAGGCACACTGGGACCGCCAAGTACTGACACAGATGACAAATGTTTTCTCAGACTCGCTGTACACTTGAGCCCAGCATGATACTTAGGATTAGTTTGGGTTTCACACTAGATCAGTCTTTCTGGGGAGCAACTGTCACGAGGGTCTAGTCATGATAATTTGTAATTTCCCTCCTCCCTGCCAGCGAGCTTACCTGGCCAGTCCACGGTGGGGCGTCTCGCCGGTGCGCTCGCCTACCTCCTGGCCGGCCACACACTTGCTGCGCCTCTTGTTATGGCTGGTGATAATCCTTGTTGAGGTGGCGCTCCTTTAGCAGGTGTGAGTATGCTGAGGCTCCGAGATTCCGGTTATGTGGCGTCCCGCAGACTGGTGGTGATGGTAATGGTGGTGGGGAGCAGGAACAAGGGTGGCGGGGAACAGGGCGCGAAGTGACTGCCCTGCTGTGCCTGCCCTACCCATGTTTGTATGCATAATCACATCAGCAATATAAAAAAAACACAGCACAATAATTGACCATTAAACTATGGGAATGCATGCTGATGGCGTAGCTGCCATGCGGGAAGGTCGACATGGCCGCCTGCCTGACCGTGTGAGGCAACATGCCTATTTCAGGCAATTTCTCCCGGCTAGCTTGTTCTGCGGCTACAGTTCCGTCAGCAGGCGAGATGCCCTGGCGCTACAGTGTCAACAGTGGAGACACTTAGAGTGTGCTCGGCCTGTGATAAGACTGGTGCTGCAGAGAACCCGGACACTGGGATTTCCAAAGTGAACAGCGACCCCCACCAGGATGTGCTCGCCGGTAAACACGGTGGCTAAAACAAGTGTGTCTGGCCAACGGGGGCAGAGGCCCACCGACCGCAGGGTCCCGCCACCCCTGCCTCGAGCCATCCATCAACTCATCACCCTCATTCACCACTGAAGTCCACGGCAGGTCAATGCTGCGCTCAGCGATGCAGCGCGCCACGCATTCTGTTGCCCCAAAGCGAGGAACCTGGAAACCTTTCCTAAATACGTGGAAAGCACCATAATGCCCACTCCGACCTCGCTGTGCATGAAGGAGGCAGCCGTCGAGCGTGCAGTGCGAGGCAGGTCCCGCCCCGCATACATACCACGCTTGTACCGTCACACTCACTTTTTCCTGAGCCACGTGGCGGTAAGGTCCAACCCTCGCCTCGCCTCCCTTTAATTGGTACACCAGTTTTTCAGAGAGAGTGTTTGTGTGTGTGTGTGTGTGTGAGTGGACTCCCATCACGCGGAGGATGCTGCGGGAAGCAATCAGAGTGACGGGTGAGACGAGGAAAGTGCAGCAGGTCAGGTAAAGAGATCGCACGTTTAAGGTAAGAGTGAGGAAGATGGTGGCGGTGGTCGCAGTGAAGGTGGAGGTGGAGGTGGTGGTGGAGGGGGCATGGGAAAATGGTGACAACAGCTTGCGTGGCTAGGTCCTAAACCACGCCAGGCGGCAACAGCTACAGTGCGAATAACTCATAAAGACATGAAAAATCTATGTTATCTTGTGTAACAATGTGATATCCTGACTGCAAATCTTGCTCCAGGAACCACAAGGTAAAAAATAAGTTAACTTTAAACCTCCACACCGGACCTTGGCGCCGCCCCCCCCTTCACCCCACACCCTGGGCTACTAATGTCCCCGCTGGCTACTGAAGCCTGCGAGTGAATCCTGCCTCAGAGTCTTGGTGATTTTATGATACATAATATTACGAGTCGTTGCTTTGCTAAATAGTGACAATTCATCCTTATAAACAAAGGATAGCTTGAATAATCTATCTAACGTTGCTTTTTGATCGATTGTACAATAAACTTTAAAGACAAAAGAAAACTAACGACTCTGATAATTTACAAATGGTAAATCTTGTTAGTGCTTCCCGTCGGCAAGTAATCTGACAAAGGGATCAGCTTGGCGCTAAGAAGACATCCATTCTGTGCATATTTTAGATTTATGCTGCACCTGTGGCGACAAAAAACAGTTCCGGGTTTAAAAACACTGCCAGAAAGCAACTTCTGAGAAGGGAAGAGGAAAGGGGAGGAGGAGGAGGAGGAGGAGGAGGAGGAGGAGGAGGAGGAGGAGGAGGCGTTTTAGATAACGATGGGGGAAGAGGAGCACAGGGGAGAGGTGGAGGCAGGTGCAAGGGGAGGAAGAAGACCCAGCGAGTGAGTGGTGGTAGTGTCGGTAATCAAATGCTCATTTGGTCTGCCTGAAATGATAATACTAGTAAAAAATTGACCTTTTACTTCCATATCCTCCTCTCTCTCTCTCTCTCTCTCTCTCTCTCTCTCTCTCTCTCTCTCTCTCTCTCTCTCTCTCTCTCTCTCTCTCTCTCTCTCTCTCTCTCTCTCTCTCTCTCTCTCCGCGTGTGTATCGTGTACCTGAGCGGCGACCTTCAGCACGCGAGTCTCAGGGGTTGCCTGCTATGGTCTTCCTCGGCACCGCGTGACTCACATGTTAAGACGACTCAATAGGCGCGTAAGTATGACCACAAGGACGTCACCTTCTCGCCCTCTGCTGTGCGTATTTTATCTGCTTTCAATGGAGTTTTTATGTCTTAGGTCCATATTCAGAAACGCTTTACTCTCTAACCACGACTTTTTTCCAAAGCCACAGAAATGATTAGCCGGTTTTCAAGAGTGTTTCTCCGGTTAATAATGTAAAAATCTTTTCATTCTGTCTCTAAAACCATAAAAAAACCTACCTTAAAACGCTCTGCTCTCTCACCTCGACTATTTTCAAGGGCCAGAGATGATTAGCAGTCTTTAAGAGTGTTTCATCAGGTAATAATGTAAAAATCTTGTCATGCTGCCTAAAGAACCGTAAAACACCTTGAAAAAAAAAACTCTTGTAAATTTAAACAAAGCCTTTTGAAATAGTGGAGAGATGAAGCATAGAGAGAATATGAGCCATATTTGTTTGAAAGGCATTGGTTTTCGTTACACCTTCATAATTGATGTTTCACTTCGATACAATCGCTGTCTTTACTGGGTCTTAATAGCAAGACATGAGCAATCTATGTATCTGCCTACCTATAAGTATATCTGTCTACGAGTATCTATGTCTGTGTGTCTGTCTGTCTATGTATCTATTTAACTTTACTGTATCTATCCCTTTTTTGACGTCAACGAAATGTAATGCCTGAAATGAATAAAAATAATTCTTCTAAATGCAGTTAAACTAATCTACCTATCCATGTAAAGACGTTTAAAAGTATAATGTGGAAAAAAAAAATCATAAAACATCCTTTTAATGGAATCACTGTTTACTGCGAGGTAAGAAAGTAAGAAACCTCTATAAAAGGACCTGTGTACGTGACGAAATGCTCATCAGGAGTGGGGCGCATGAAAGAAATAGTAACTGACACTTTTTAAAACCCCCTCTAACACCATTCATGTTCAGGCGAGGAAGGGAATTGTTATTTACCGCGGTCTAAACAATCCTGTGATGCCAGTCAGGTTCAGTTAAGGCCAAGGAGAGAAAGCATCAGTATTCACAACAGTTAGATACAAGAAAGGAAATGCATGAAGGTGGTGGTGGTGGTGGTGGTGGTGGTGGTGGTGGTGGTGGTGTATGAGGAAGGACGAGAACCCGCCAGACGTGCCACATTGGGTCAGGCAAGGTGTTGGTGTAGGTGCGGGAACGCCGAGGCAGGCAGATTCGCTAGGTGCCAGCGGAATTCCTTGCTGGGATTCAGAGTGGCAGCGTGACCCTGGACCGTGGCGCAAGGAGGCCCAGCGCAAGTGTAGTAGTGAGTGTAGTGAAAAGTGGTGTGTGTGTGTGTGTGTGTGTGTGTGTGTGTGTGTGTGTGTGTGTGTGTGTGTGTGCGGGGCAGGCGCGGGTTGCTAGGCTGCAACGTCATGAATGTCTCAGCAACCACAGCCGCGCCCCCGCCTGCCTCCTCCACCTCTCATCGCCTGCCCCTCCCTCAGCCCTGCCGGGACAGACGTGTGCATGGCCCACCACCCACGTCCCCTGCACAAGGACTACATGATATCAAAAAGTTCTGCAGGCGGTGAGGTGAGGCCAGGAGTAAGGAGGCAGGCAGGCAGGCAGGCAGGCAGGCAGGCAGGCAGGGAAGGAGGGAGTGGGAGGGAGAGGGACGGCCAAGGTCACGCGGCGCAGGGCGGAGTAGTTCCGGGTTGACGTACATGAGAAGGTAGTTGGGCAGCGGGCCGGCGGTGCTGCTGCTGCTGTTGCTGCTGCTGCTGTTACTGCTGGGGGCGGTGGCGGTGGCGGTGGCGGCAGCGGTGGTGGTGGTAAAGGTGGTAGAGCAGATTCCAGCTTCAAGGTCGCCGCGGAATAGCGACTACGGCTGACACGTCGCTTCGTCCGGTGTTTCCGGATGTTCACTTTTTGCCGGAGTGAGAACGTGGCTGGCAGCTGAACGTTCCTGCATGAGGCGGTGCCCGGCCCCGACCCACAGGCCCCCTCCCGTCCCCAGGAGTGAGTACCAACTCCAACCCGACCCACGGCCCCACCCACCCAACCGCACCCAGACACCAGAACCTCAGCGGCAACCTGCATTCACAACCACCACCACACCACCACCACCACCACACAACCTCACCACTACCATCACCACCACCACCACCTTCACCTTCACCACCACCGTCTCGCCAACCAGTCTACCCGGAACCGCGCGCCTCCCGAGGACAGGTGGAGAGGACAATCTGTCATCGTTGAGGCGCACGATGGTCAGCATTAGTAATAAAGTTCCTAGTCTGCCTTCACTTACATAACTGGGGACTGTTCTAGAGGTGTGTGTGTGTGTGTGTGTGTGTGTGTGTGTGTGTGTGTGTGTGTGTGTGTGTGTGTGTGTGTGTGTGTGTGTGTGTGTGTGTGTGTGTGTGTGTGTGTGTGTGTGTGTGTGTGTGTGTGTGTGTGTGTGTGTGTGTGTGTGTGTGTGTGTGTGTGTTCTTTTCATTACTTTCTTCCCTCAATATTCATTCATTTATGATAGTAGGCAGACAAGAACATAGTGTAATACTAGATGCCAAACACAAACACACACACACACACACACACACACACACACACACACACACACACACACACATACACCTGTGAATGAGCCGCATAATCACGTAGTGGTGCAGGTGTTCTGTTCATGCATGTGCTGCCGAACCCAAGCATTCACACACGTGGTTTTCCTTCCCCCTGAGGCGAGGAGCTGCTCCCTCGCACAGACACGCCAGGTAAGGTTTGAATGGCACGTTAGTTTACCTGAGTGGCGGTGAAGGTGGTGTCTGTGCCAGGAATATGCCGTCCACATGTGAGAACCAGTAGTAAAAACCAGAAGTAAATGACCTAAACCGCGTTGCGGAATATCATTTACGAATCCCACGAACAACACGACACGCACAAATTGCAAGGCAGGTGCGATTAATTATGCGTGCGAGATGAACCACGGATTGTGTTTTGGTATGCTTACAAGATGAGCCGAGACAAAATGAAACGTGTCTGCATAGAACTAAGAACTAGAAACAGGACAAATGTAAGAATGTATACATCTAATAGATTCCTGCAGTCCATTGACAGTCTCCTCACTGCGCTTGCTGGCCGGGACTGTTCTGAGAGGCTGGCAAGTGATGAGTGACAGGCGGTCCTTACGTGTTAGTGTGGGCTTAACGAAAGTGGCCTTCCATGCAGATATATGCGAGCTGAGCACACAGATGGGAAGGTTGTGGAGTGCAGATGATCGCTGTGGACCCTGCCACCGCCCTCCATAATTATTCAGCTCGCGGGCGGCGGTGGATGACGGTCAGACAGACAGCCGCCTCCATAACGGAGACTGTTTAATCTTCTCTCTTCCACTGCTGACTATAGACGGAGACTAGAGATGCAGCAGGAGTCTTCTCTATCAATGAAGCTAAAGATATAAAGGGTGGAGAGCATGTGCCGCTATTAAGGGTCACAAAAACCAATAATAAGTGTTACAACTTTTTCTTGATTTCATTAATCAGACTAAATAACGTGAGGAGCTGAGAAGAATGTACTGCTAATGATAGCTTCCAAAACCAACAATAAGATTTTTGAGAAGTTTTCCTCTCTCTCTCTCTCTCTCTCTCTCTCTCTCTCTCTCTCTCTCTCTCTCTCTCTCTCTCTCTCTTGCCTCAATACTTCAGGGCAAAACCGAGCGACTAATCATCGGCAACAAGCAGTCAGCGAGCAGCCCCGGTAGGCAAACACCTGGCAGGGAGTCGCAACGGGCCACCAATCAGCCTGGCGAGGGGCAATCAGTGATCACACACCTACAACAAAGGCAACAAAGGACCGCCAGTGCACACACACACACGCACTCAAGCAGCAAGCCGACCATCACCAACCAGGACATCCACTGAGTAACGCAACCAATTAGTTTGTGGCTCCAAGCTAATCGTGGAGTGAGTGAGTTAATCTGACCCGACTCACTGACCCGACCGACTGCTGGCGTAAGATGTGTGTGTGTGTGTGTGTGTGTGTGTGTGTGTGTGTGTGTGTGTGTGTGTGTGTGTGTGTGTGTCAGTATCTTGACCTGCACCATGGCATTTCCAAGCACGTCACGATACGCTACACACACACACACACACACACACACACACACACACACACACACACACACGTCAGGGATTTCCATTTCAGGGTGTCGGCAAGGCAGACGGCGAAACAGATCACCTCACTCACGCCACTTCATGAGGATGTGGAGCGAAAAAGAAAAGGAAGGAAGGGCTGGCATGGGAGGTGACAGGCGAAGGGATTTCCAAGAGACAATTCCCTCCCTCTCCTTCCCTCCACTCCCTCCATCCTTCCTGTTGTCTTCCAGGATACTGCACATGATAACCTTGGGGGAGGAGGAAGAGGAGGGAGATGTGGGCGGTGGGGGGCGGCAAGGGAGGAAGAGGAGAGGCGCCGGGGGATGTAAGGGAGGAAGAGGAGAGAGTAACGGGGGGGATGTACGGGAGGAAGAGGAGGAGAGTGCGGGGACACTAAGGGAGAGAGGGGAGGGAGGTGCGCGAGGGGCAGTGAGGGAGGAAGAGGAGAGGGATGGGAGGGGAAGGAAGAAGAGGGAGGTATAAGTCATATTACGAAAAGCGTACAAGATAAGCAGCCGTGGAAGAAAATTAATTTCGAGCTGTTTTCTATTTCCATATCAAGTTGATGTAGAATTAGAAGACTTTATGAAAGATTAAGTGTAAATTATATATATATATATATATATATTTTTTTTTTATTGGTATACATGTACAGTCCTGCAGTGCGTTAGTTTAACATTTGTCTGTATCAATCTCTATTCTAAAACCTTTACATATAATTAATTTTATGGAAAGTTTAAAGTTAAACTAGGAATATTTTGACTGTCACAGCGAAATGTCAGTGTTGTAGAGTACAAGGGATGAACAGGTGCGAGGCTCCCCGTTAGCGGCAGGCCCAGGCAAGCAAGCAGGTCACCGTGAAGACCTACACAGGATCTCAGAGAGGAAGCGAGTTGCGATCAGAGTTAATTTTGGTGTCGCCGAGGACAGAAGCGTCAGACGTCGTGAGGCGATGGAGGCAAAACAAGCTGGGCACATCCGCCACTCCCAGACCTTCCTGAGGGCGAAACACTGTCAGTCGAGGGGCCATGCGAGGCCTCAGCAAGGCCTCAGTCACATCACGCAGCACCAGGCGGTCATCCCTCCCCCTTCACAGGATGCAGGACTCAGAGCACCCTTTTAAACTTAAGTGATGATCGCATCCAGTCATGACGTTCCTCTCAAAAACTTCAAAGTTTGCTTTGGCAACTGACTGTAGGAGCGCGTCAATAAACAAGATTAAAACACGTTACATATACTGAGCTGACCAACCTGACTGGAGCTCCTTTCCAGTCAACATTTTGAGAGAAAGTAATTAAAACTTATTTATATTTTTTTGCAGCCCTTGGCCAGTCTTCTTTACAAGAAAAAAAAAATAAATAAATAAATAAACAGTGACCATAAGCAGCATCGCCTCCCGCTGCGGCGGAGGCCTGCACCACCAGAGGCACCACAGCACACCTGGCCGGCAATTACCAGCCAAGTGGCGCTGTTGGGTGGTAGAGTGGTGGGGTGATGGGGTGGTGGGATGGTGGGGTGCAGGTCCCGCCCTGGCCCTCGCCCCGCCTCACCTTGCCACCGCGCCTCGTCGTGACAAGTGTCTCCTTTTTTGCATGTACTGATGACTCAATGAGCAGTTTATGTGAGTGTGGTTTCCCCTTTCGCCTCCTGCTTGAGTCGGACGCTTCCTCGTACTTCCTACAGGCATTCCTTTTACTATTTTCTCAAGTGTATATTATATAATTTACGACACGTTATATATATTCGTGCACGCTTCCCGGCTCTGAGTGTTTCCTTAGCGTCGCCACCCACGCCCACGCCTCACTCCACCCACTATCCTTTTATCCTCCTAGACGGGATGTCCGTGAGGGAAGCTATGCACACTAAATCCCCCGCACACTACTACTTATTTATGCATAGGCGAGACGCAGGAAAGGGTGAAGCAGTGTACGCACCGGGGTGACGGGGGCCCGCTTGGGAGGCGAAGAGGAAGGGGGAAGTGTCATCCGGGCGTCCTCACCAATTACTGCCAGATTTAGTTGTAGCCGCAAGCACCTCGCCAAGCTGGCCGGCAGACGGGTGGGTGTCAATGCACCTGGCGCGGTCTGAAGGTGGCGGGAAAGGAAGGTAACGCGGCGTGCTGCGAGGTGGTGAGCTACCTTGCGCCTTTCACTTGCACGCGCGGCGACTCCTGTGAGTGCTGTGGCCAGGAACATGAAGATAATCCCATAAAAACCTGTCAAGTATGTCGTCTTTTTTTTTTGTCTTGCGCGCCCGACGGACATGATCGTGTATAGCAGGGTGGCCGCCTCGTGCCCTGCCCCTCACTAACACACTTTTACACACCCTCGTGTTCTCGCCGCCTCTGATGGACACCAAGAGACGCAGCGCTCGTGTCTTCCCTTGTACTCACTCAACACCGCTCTCCATTATCCCTCTCACTCAATACATCTTTCTCGTCTGTTAGGTAAATCTCTCTCTCTCTCTGTCTGTCTCTCTCTCTCTCTCTCTCTCTCTCTCTCTCTCTCTCTCTCTCTCTCTCTCTCTCTCACATTCAACGGATCTGGCTGGATTTTCTAAAGGCCTGCATTTTTTTTTTACCCAGGAACGTGATGCAAAACCCTCCCTTCCGCTCTCTCTCTCTCTCTCTCTCTCTCTCTCTCTCTCTCTCTCTCTCTCTCTCTCTCTCTCTCCTTCCAGCCAATACTGTAACCTCTCAATTTTGCACGGTCACAAAACCACATGATTTTAACAGAGTACAGGTATACAGTGCAAAAACCCAATTATCATTATTTAAACAAGGCTAGCGATACCGCATGATGCATTGAGGCTGATGAAGCAAAAAATGTAATGTGGAGGATAAATGACATGAATGATAGTAATTGAAGATCAAACAACAGCATTCTCGTCCACACACGCCACTCAGTCAGCTACTAAGTTTTCTGTGAGCAAATATTACCATACGCAACACATGCACCTCCACAATTATTAGTACACGGGGCAGGAGAGGCAAGAGCATCACTGCCTCCACGTACTGAGGAAGAGGCGCGGGTTTGCCTTCACGCCTCACTTGGTCTCCTCTCATCCTCCTTTAAGTTATACTCTGGACACTAGTATAAAGTATCCGGGGCCTTGCATGAAACTGTCTCCTTGCCCTTGTTCCCAATATGGAACTACAGCTCCAGCGAGTGCACGCGCGCGCACACACACACACACACACACACACACACACACACACACACACACACACACACACACACACACACACACACACCTTTATTGAACATGAATGATTTCTATTACATAAAATCATATTCATAGTTTCCATTCCACAGTTCTAATAAGTACTGTCTGATCTTAATGATAGAATTCTAAATAAACCACAAAATGGCACTACTTAAATTATTACAAGCTATTTTTTTACACACACAAGCAAAAAAAATTGTTGAGAACAAAATATCAGATGGACATGACATACACAAGGTGTCGAAGCACAAAGCTAGTGAGGTGGAACACTTCTATTACTGGTCGGTGGACTGTGAGGTGTAATTGTGCACTCAGTCAGGGGAGCGAGGGATGCACGGTACGGCCGCTGGTGGGAGCTCATCACGGAATGCATGTGGCGATCATAAACAATGGGACGCTTGGTGGCCGCGCCGCGCGACCCGCCGCCTCCGCCTCCCACCAGGACACTCGTCGCCTCGCTCACAAGGATTCCGTAAAAGCTTCCTGGTTACGTCACGAGGGTCGCTGTTAATAATACGGCGGAGTAGTTTGTCATCCCGGATCACACCTGTCCCACGCGCCAGGGACGAACGCACGCACGCAAGTAGGCAGACAGGCAGACACACAGACAGACACGGACCTATGCACAGGTATCCGGGCCGCTGCCTTGTACGTACGTGGAGTGAAGGCTGGCACTGGGTTTGCTGGATCCAGGAAATCTCAGTACATAACTCAACTCTCCATACATTTTGCCTCAGTTCCGTGGAATGTATTACACGAGGAGTGGAGAGAGAGAGAGAGAGAGAGAGAGAGAGAGAGAGAGAGAGAGAGAGAGAGAGAGAGAGAGAGAGAGAGAGAGAGAGAGAGAGAGAGAGAGAGAGAGAGAGAGAGAGAGAGAGAGAATCATACGTAAACTATACTCGTATGGGGAAAAAAACACCTTGAAGAACATAAAGCCAGTGTTCCTCTTTCATCAGTATTTTTCCATGAGTTAGTTTGAATGAAGCATCGTCCCTGTACAATAGTGGTCAGGCGCTCACTAAATAACCTGCTACACTAACTCACTTTCTCCGTCTCTCTTAGTCTCAGGTCTTCTCATCAGCTGACACTCTCTTAGCCTGATAAATGGTAGATTCCGAGTAAACTGGATGAATGAAGAATGAAAGAAAGCTATACCATAATGTAAAATGTTACTTGAATATTTATCTTGAATAATACCAACTAAATTTTACCAAAGCGCTCTACCGGAAACATCTCAGCTTCTCTAATGCATGTTAGCGGAGTGCCGTTTACGAATTCTCCACGACTATAGTATAACAACACTTCCCACGAGTAAGACAGTTGATAAAGTAACTGGGAACATGTATTTTCCCTCTCTACCGGCCTTGAGGTACACGTGCTCACGAGGAAGGGAGTATTTTTGTGACTCAGTGTCGGTAGTTGTGGTCAGCGCTAAGTGGAAGGCCGTGATCCAAGCTGTGCAGAGGAGCGCTGTGTGCCTCGACCGTTCTGAATGTCGGAACTCATACAAAATGTGGCTTCTGCCTTTCAATTATTACTGGTGGCGGAGCAGCACAATATTTAAGTTCTAGTTTCAAAGAAATAAATGGGACGAGTATGGCTAAACTACACGAAGACAAGCATTTCCATTGAATTACATGAAAAATATATGTACTTGTCATACATTCATATAAACAAAACAATGATACCCCTCTTGTACAAATTTCAAGACTCAGTTAATATATAAACACGAGTGCTAATTCTGTGTAAAGAATGTGTGAAAAATGAACGTGCTGAAGGCAGAGACGAGTAATTCAAGTAACACAACTCCTGTTCAGATTCCCAAGATCCACAGAGGTAAGACGTAAACATTAACGCAGATTTTTTTATGAAGATAAACTGATACGTGGAGAATAAATGTACTTAAGGCACAGGCGAGTGATTCAAGCAACAATACTCCTCCTATTCAGATCCTCAAAGCTAATGAAGGCGGAAAAACTGGTTCTCTGTCATACTATTTTCACGTTGACCATAATGGATATAAAAGACGTCCACAAATGAGATGAACGGGAAATAAAGGTACTTAACGCATGGGCAAGTAATTCAAGCCACAAAACCACTGTGACTCATATCTATCGAGGCGGTGCAGGAAGAGAAACTCGTTCCCTGTCATAATATTTTTACCTTTCCCTCAGTGGGCGTAAAAAAAAAGCATTCCAAACTCAATACCGGAGTTACAAGCAAACCGGCGATAAAAACCCGAGATACCACCTGGCGCGCTGCCGTACTCTGTCCCCTGCCATTAAGTACCACTGACGCCGCTCTAAGGGTGGGACTGCGGGAGGCCAGCACCGACCACAGCCGAGCACCACCAGCTAGCCGGGCACACCAGAGGCTCATGGGCCACACATCCACGTAATACAAAGCGACGATGTAAGCCGTTGTTTTTTTTTTTCCTCAAGTAACTGGGATGGAGGAGGAGGAGGAGGAGGAGGAGGAGGAGGAGGAGGAGGAGGAGGAGGAGGAGGAGGAGGAGGAGGAGGAGGAGGAGGAGGAGAGGAAGAAGGTTTGAAAGAACACGAAGACAATAACAATGATAATAATGAGTAGGACGAGAAGCAAAACCAGCGCTATAGCAATGACGATGACGACGAGGAGGAGGCGACGAAAAGGAGGGAGGGGGGCAGGACCGGGGCGGGCGAGGGTGAGGGTGGGACGGGCGGACCTTGGCGGTGAGCTGAGCCAGGGCCAGCGCCGCCGGAGGGGAGTAGATCCGCGTCCAACATCCGGATTCACAAGCTTAGCGGACCTGGGAGGCGCTTATCATTTTTTTTCTTTTTTTGTTACAACCACCACCAAAAATATGGTTCAAGGTTCATTCCACGCCGCACCTCACACGATGCTCCAGGCGGCCCACGTGGTTCTGCCTGCCTGCCTGCCTCTGTGTCTCCGTCTGTCCCTCTGTCTGTCTGTCTGTCTGTGAAATGCTTATCTCTGAAAGTGTTCTCTGTCTGGTGTCTCCTAGTCCTTCTTTCATTTCACCTCTGCACTGCTTCTGTCTACCTCTACACTTCTGTCTTTCTCTTGTTTATTAATCGCTAAAACTGTATTCTCCTCCTGCCTTCTGTCTCTCTGTCCTCCCTCCTTTTCACCGCTCTAGTAGTTTAATCTTCTTACTTTTCTATCTATTTGACACTCATTGCTAAAACTGTTCACTCCTGTCTCCTGCCTCCTCCTCCTCCTTCCCCAGATTTCGCCTCCACGATGCTTTTATCTGCACTCGTATTCCTGCTTTTTTCTCTTTGTTTGATGTTTATTACTAGTCCTCTCCTGCCTTCCGTTCTTCCCTTATTTCATCTCCCGTCTCCTGTACACATCTTCCCAACTCTTCGTCTATTTCATATTCATTACTAAAACTCTCAATTCCTGCCTCTTGTCTCCCCGTTCTCCCTCCCTTTCACCTCCCCACCGGTGTTATCTCAATGTTCATCTAGCACTGTGTTCAGGCTTCCGTCCCGCGGCAGGATCCTTCTTATAAAACACCGCTAACCTTGACGGCTGCACATGTCGTCATTCTTGCTCGATTACTGGTGCTCATAATAATACGTAATGCCCGTGTGCTCAGACTAAAATTATTATGGTGATAAGAAGAAGAACGATAATAGTAGTCATAATAAAGATCACAACAAAAATAATATCATTCTTCTTTCTTTTTTTCTATCATTGTTGTCATTGTCATTATCATTATTATAGTTATTGTTGTTGCGATCACGGCCATCCTCCCCATCAAGTTAATCCTCATCACCATCCTCATCACCTTGGCATCACCAAGGCTCCTCCCTCCCACTAGATACATTGAGAAGATACGCACAAAAACTTACACTGTCTACATCACTTTTATTTTCCTGGATGGCAACCTTCAACGGCCACTGCCACACTGCCTTGCCATTACGCCCTGTAGCGTCTTCGCCAAGCCCTGGCCGACCCCTGTCGCGGCCCACACACGTCCCCGCCACGACCATCAGGCAGGGCGGCACTCCTTCCTTCATTAACGGTAACGAGATGGTATTAGCAAGTGTGCGGTAACCAGGTGTGAAGCAGTAACCTTTATCACCCGGCCACGCTGTCTGGAAACTGCCAGATACTCGTCTAAGTTTTGGGCGGCGTGTGCTTTTTTTTTCTACGTTTCTTGTCCTAATGGAGAATAAAAACGGCGAGCATTTAAGACAAATGATAAGTGAGGCGAGACAGGTGTGCCGTTACGGGGCGTCTGCGCGGCGGCCGTGGGACCCGCAAAGATCCGGCTTATCAGGAGCGGACAGCTGGCCTCCACCAGCCTCGGGACGCCCTTGCCGTGCTCCTCGCTCCTGGCCAGCACACCCGCGCACCCGCCTTACCGTCCACATCGGCCGGGAACAGGCTGGCGAGAGGACCCGTAAGAGCGGCGCGGTGAAGGCGACGAGGCTGCCAGGCCGGACTCCTGTCGAGGCTGTCAGCGGCCCCGCCCTTACACCGCACCTCGGGATGTCCGGATCGACTCCCTTGGGATTTCCGCATGCCGTCCCTGAGAGCACAAAGTATTTGCACGACGCAGACGGTGCTGGTGTTAGTCAGTCGCCACCAGCGGCCCCAGGCACACCTCTCCGCCCTGGCTGGTAAGTAGCCCTTAGATAGACCGCCGCTCTCCACCGCAGGCATGTAGTGGCGGGAGCGGCGGCGTGCGTGAGAACCATGGCCTGTCCCACTACTAGCATTAGTGTGGTTAGCTTTCCAGTGGTGCCTACAGCTCTGTCAGTCTAAGGTAAGTCTGGGGAGTGTGAGTAGAGTGCCATGACGAAGCAGCAGCACAGTGAGGGAGAGGCGCGCGCGTTGCAGGGATAGCTGAGCATCCCTTTCCATGCCTGCCGTGCACGTCAATGCCCTAACCGTGGCCCGGGGACTCCCCACCCAAGACGTGCCCAGCAAATTTCCCGCCACAACCCAGCAACAAGTGTGCGAGACTTAAGTGGGCGTCGCGGAGAGACCTTGGGAAGGCCGGGCTGGAGGCGGCCCGCGGCTGGGGACTCCCTCCACGGCCAGCCAGCCAGCCCGCAGAACAACTGGGATTTCCACAGTTCAAAAGTTCCTAGCTCGCTTGGGCTGCCGTTCCCTCAGTTATCCTGAAGGTGCCGTAGCGGCCGCGTCTCGCCTCGCCTGTTCCGGCCCGCCTCATTCGCCTGAGACGTGGCAGTACGTAGTTACTGTAGGCGCGAGCGAGCATTGATCGGGTTCAGCAACACGTGGCAAAGGGAACGAGGACAGCGGGGCCGAGTCTTACTACCCGCACTGCCTCATTAATATTCAGGCTGCACTGGAGCTCATTCAAACGTGGTGGTTTTGTCGAGTGTTCGCGGCAGTGATAGTGTCGAGCCACACCACCACACAGTGTTCAAGCCTCAGATAAAGCAAGCCGATGGTGATGTGTGTGTGTGTGTGTGTGTGTGTGTGTGTGTGTGTGTGTGTGTGTGTGTGTGTGTGTTTGCCCCAGTGCACGCGATACTGGCTATTAACCCGGCAGTGAGTAAAGTGCAAAAGCCTACAGGAGAGGGCCAGTGTCGCTGGAGCGTGGCGGGGTGGGGCGGTTCGGAACACACACACACACACACACACACACACACACACACACACACACACACACCATTAAGTACGGCACTTCCTCCTCCTCCTGCTCCTCGTCCTCCTCCTCCTCCTCCCCTGCCGAGAGTCCCAATACCGGGTGACGTGACTCGCGGAAAGGGCGGGCGGTCCCAGCCATGACCACGGGCTGTTGGCAAACCATCATAATGGCTGCTGTAAAACTAAAGACCATAAAGGAATGATCTTTGGGCGGGGGATGGTGTGTGTAAAATTACTGTGTCATCTTCGAGCTAACAAACCATTCCCGACCTCAAAGTGACATCACCACCACCGCCACCACTACCACCACCACCATCGCCTTGGTAATCCCTCTTCCACTACCTCTGTCTGTTTATCTTTGTCTGTCTATCTTAACGATATATCTTTAAGGATGGCGAGTGCATAGGGGAGAGAGAGAGAGAGAGAGAGAGAGAGAGAGAGAGAGAGAGAGAGAGAGAGAGAGAGAGAGAGAGAGAGAGAGAGAGAGAGAGAGAGAGAGAGAGAGAGAGTGTGTGTGTGTGTGTGTGTGTGTGTGTGTGTGTGTGTGTGTGTGTGTGTGTGTGTGTGTGTGTGTGTGTGTGTGTGTGTGTGTGTGTGTGTGTGTGTGTGTGTGTGTGTGTGTGTGTGTGTGTGTGTGTCCGGTATTACATCCGGCCCATAAACTTGAGTGAATGGCAATGAGCGACAAATTAACTTTTAGAGCAACTTAATCATATTTTTGGAGAGAGAGAGAGAGAGAGAGAGAGAGAGATACTAACCACACAAAAACAAAATAAGAAAAGGAACCGAGTAAACTTATATATTTCATACGACCAACCGAAAGTAAACAAAAAAAAAAAAAAAAAAGAGAAAAGGCGAAACGAAAGACTCGACTCGAGCAAATATTTCAGATGACCAGAAAGAAGAAAAAAAAAAGAAAGAAAAAAGAAGAAAAAAGAAGGAACAACGCACAATAATTTCCAAACAGAGAAATTATGACCACCAAGTTATTTTCTCCTTTATTTTTACTTACATATTTGCTAATAAAACAAATCAAAAGAGAAACTATATACATTACGATACGAGAGAGAGAGAGAGAGAGAGAGAGAGAGAGAGAGAGAGAGAGAGAGAGAGAGAGAGAGAGAGAGAGAGAGAGAGAGAGAGAGAGAAACCAATAAATACGAAAAATAAAGAAATAAATAGGTAAACAAATATGTACGTATCGAAAATCAACGAAATAAATGTCGATAAAATAAGGACCTCACACACAGTCCTTTGCTTGTGAGGGGAGGAGGAGGGCGGGGGAAGGAAGGGGTGTATAAACAAGGGGGTGGGGAAGGGTTGGGGTTGAGGAAGGGGGACAGATTTAGGGAGGGGAGGGGTGTTGGGGATGGAGAAAAGTCTGAAGCAGAAGGGAAAAAAGGTCTTCGAATAGCGTGATGTTTTTCCTGTTGCTGTTCTGTTCTCCGCCCTTTTTTTTATTTGAAGGTGTGGTAGGAGGAGGAGGAGGAGGAGGAGGAGGAGGAGGAGGAGGAGGAGGAGGAGGAGGAGGAGGAGGAGGGTGTGGTGATCAAGATGCGAGGAGGGGGAAAGATATGAAGAAGAGGAAGAATCGAACTGAAGGTGTAGGAGGAGGGAGAGGAAAAGAAAATGATAACAATATGAATAACAATGCGAAGAAAGAAAGGCAGAAAGAAAAGAAAGAAGGAAACGGAGAAACACAATAAGAAAAAAGAAAGAAGCAAGGCAAAGCAAGACAATCTTCTCATTTATGGTGATTTCAATGAGATCGTATGAAGAAGTCGTGAGGTGATGGAGATCCTTTGATGATTTAGATAAGGAACACACACACACACACACACACACACACACACACACACACACACACACACACACACACACACACACACACCTTCTCCTTTCCATGTGCAGCTGTTCTTTTAGTTTTCATTTAGTTTAGTTTAAGCTTAGTTTCTGTTTCAATTTATTCTTTCCTTCTTATAATTCCTCATATTGTTAATCATTTGAAAGGTAGAGACAATATGGAACAGCATCACTTCACCTGAATGGACCTTTATGAGTTTACTTGGCGAAAATAAACTTAGACTCCACAATACTATAAAGATTTCATCACTTCATTACCTGCCAGTTTTGTTTTTGTTACGTTCTTATGCTCTTAAAGACACAGTACGAGATCTTTACTGGCACACGTAAAAAAAGACAAGAGGGAACTGAAAGAACCTCCCAGTCTCTAGCTAAGAAATATCCAGTGTTTTGAGACTAACCCCTTTAGTACCATGACGCGCTTCCATATTCATTCTGCTTATTATTTGGTGATATTATACAGCCTTAGAAACTTATGTGGGGGGTTAAAATAGTGAAGACTTTAGCCATTAATCTTGTGATCTCCATACACTCTTCTTAATATCAATAAAATGGTCTGATAGTACGCAAATCTCAAGGAAAAAATATGTCCCAATATTGAAGAGTTCAAAGATACAATACAAGATCATTACTAGCACATGCAGCAAAGGACAAGAGTGGATTGAAAGAAACTCCCAGTACTTACCTAATAACATTCAGCGTGTTAAGATTAACCCCTTCAATACTGGGAAAAATTTTCATCTTGAGATTTACGTACGATTAGACCATTTTATTGACATTAGGAAGGGTCTATGAAGGTCAGAAGATTAATGGCCACAGTCTTTATTACTTTAATCCATAAGTTTCTGAAGGTGTATAAAATCACCAAAATAGGAAGCAAAATGATATGAAAACGCAGCAAGGTACTGAAGAGATTAACCCCTTCAGTACCATGGCGCGTTTTCATATTTATTCCGCTCCCTATTTGGTGATTTTATAGTTTCAGAAACTTGTGTGGGGGATTAAAATAGTGAAGACTCTGGCCATTAATCTTCTGATCTCCATAGTCCTTACCTAATACAAATAAATTCGTCTAATCCCACCCAAAACTCAAGGTAACAAAGCGTCCCAGTACTGAAGGGGTTAAGGGAAGGTCCGCCAAGTAGCAAAGGTGAAGCTTGCGGCAGCCATAGCATTCAGAAGATCAGGCTCTGCTATGACTCGCCACAAAGCTCACTAGAATACTGATACCTTCACCCTTTGCTCCTTGCAGTCGTGATGCTGATATATTGGTGTCAGAGAAAGACTTGCTGCTTAATGATACCTCAAGAATAATGCTAATCGAAACTGGACAATTTAATCATGAGTGTGTGTGTGTGTGTGTGTGTGTGTGTGTGTGTGTGTGTGTGTGTGTGTGTGTGTGTGTGTGTGTGTGTGTGTGTGTGTGTGTGTGTGTGTGTGTGTGTGTGTGTCGTGCCACTTCAACATTTGTGCAATAGGTGACCAGCTCTCTCAGCCTTACCGGACTTTCTCGCCAACCTACTTAAAACACTTTCGGCAACTCTCTCGCCAGTCCCTTCAACGGCCCTTCTCTCTCTCTCTCTCTCTCTCTCTCTCTCTCTCTCTCTCTCTCTCTCTCTCTCTCTCTCTCTCTCTCACTCTCCCAGCCCCTCATCGCCCCTCTTTCTCTCCCTTCCTCCCTCCTAGCCCTTCACCGCCCCTCTCCCGTCTCTCTCTTTCACTTCCTCCCAGCCCTTCAGCGTCCCTCTTTCTCTCCCTCCCTCCCTGAAATCCTTTACCCCCTCGTCTCTCTCTCTCTCTCTCTCTCTCTCTCTCTCTCTCTCTCTCTCTCTCTCTCTCTCTCTCTCTCTCTCTCTCTCTCTTTCTTTCTTTCTCTCTCTCTCCAGGCCCTTCAGTGCCCCTCTTTCTCCCTTTCTCCCTCCCAGCCCTTCAGCGACCCCCAATCTCTCTTTCTCTCCCTTTCTCCCTCCCAGCTCTTCACCGCACCCTCCTTCTCTCTTTCCCTCCCAACCCTTCAGCGCCCCCTCTCCCTCTCTCCCTCGCAGCCCTTCAGCGCCCCCTTCTTTCTCTCCTTCTTTCCCTCCTACACCTTCAGCGCCCCCCCTCTCTCTCTCTCTCTTCCTCTCATCTCCCTTCAGCGCCTCCTTTCTCGTCTCCCAGTTTCTTAAGCGCCATCCTCATGCTCTCCTTCCTTTTCCATGATCATCCAGAGTTTCCTCCTCCTCTCTTCCCTCCCTTCCTTACGGGGCCGGCTGACGATAACTGGCACGTTCAAATCTCGTTCATAAGTTTTGTGGAATAAATGGTGAATTATGGCAGAGAAAGGCGGAAGTATGTCTCATCTTGCAGGGACTAACACGTATAGGGCTACTGGCTTTATGCAGGCTCCATTACTTTTAACATTTACATCGATCTCCACCTGTTTATTGATTTATATTCTCTGTGTGACGCCCCTTCAAAAAATAGAAAAAAAGGAATTGTGTTTTGATGGTGGTGATTTGATCTCTCCTGGGTGAAGGAAGAGCATCACCTCTCTCATCAAGTGGCGCTGAACTGGCGAGCCGAAGTGACAAGTCGGGCGCCTCCCACCTCTCCCTATGTTTAAGAAAGCGCCTCAACTTTCATTCATCTTACTAAAGAGGTCACTGGTCACGGGAGGAAATTGTGGGCGTGTCATGGCCGCCTTCCTTCGCCAGTGGTCGTTAATCTGTGCCGGACCTCTGCTGGGCAGGGTGGAAGCAGGAGGGAGGAGGGACGAGGGGGGAGGGAAGAGGGAGACGGATCTGACAGGCGCACTCCAGAAATTCGGGGCTAAAAGTTAATGATTCATCTTCTTTACCTGCTGAAACTTCTCGAACTTGATAAAGACGTGTTAGATGTACGATGATTTGAAAAGGCATCACATGCAGCAGGAGGCGTGAAGCAGTAGGTCGCATCATTCAGTACCTGCAGTGCTCTTAGTTCTGTTCAGTAGAATCACGGATAGATGTTCTTGCACTGATGAAGAAGAGAGAGTCACACCGTCATTAGCGAGCAAAGTATCCTTCCCACCATGGAGGACCTTTACTTTGTCACCACCAGGCTCTTTAGAAAATGTGTAGTTTTTAAGAAAGATGTTGCCCTTGTAGTCCAAGACATATTATAAAAGAAAGAGTTCCCTTCACGCCTCTAAAAGAACACTGCAGGTCTGCCTCGCTGGGTCCGCCACTCCAGGTCCACCTCGCCAGGTCCTTCATGAGAGATGCTGGTCCTTCCCGTTACGTTCTCTTAAAGGGAGACACACATCGTCTTAGTCATGCCCTTGAGGGAACTTGCAAATTCTACCTGTCAGGTTCTAAAGGACGCTGTGGATTCTCTCGTCAGGTCCTTCAGGAAAGTCCATCATACAAGAATCCTTAACCCCTTCAATACTGGAACACATTTTTACCTTGAGATTTGTGCACGATTACACCATTTTATTAACATCAGGAAGGGTCTATGGAGGTCAGAAGATTAATGGCCACAGTTCTCATTATTCTAATTCTCCGATATGAGTTTCTGAAGCTGTATAAAATCACTAAATAGTAACTAGAATGAATATGGAAAAGCGTCATGGTACTCAAGGGGTTAAGCCATACATCCTATCTTCCCACGTAGTGTTCTATTTCATTCCTACATTTTCCAAGTTTTCCATCCCATTTGGTCCTATTATTGGAAGCTGCAAGTCCTTCCTTTCACACACTATCCTTATCAGTTCCTGCCCCCCTTTTTTTTTTCCTCAGGCTATCCTCTGTTCATATGTTTGTTCATGTTCCATAGTGTCGAGTCATACTAAAAAAAAAAAAAAAAAAATACATCCCTTGCATCCTACATAAATCCTTAATGGAAGCTGTAGATCTTCGTTTTCACATACTGTCCTTATCTGCTCCTACTTTATCCATTCTCTCTAGCCTCCATTCATATTGGTCTTTATCTGAGGCCGCTCTTGTTTCATCCGCTGAGTGTGGTCCTCAAAGGGCAAACACCTACCTTGCTCCACTCCGTCTTTCGCTGATCACGAATGTTCCAGTCCAGTTTTAGTCTTTTCTAAGTTAAGCAGACACAGAGGAATGATTAGGAGGGCAGATCTAGTGGGTAAAATGGTCGACTGAGGAAATCTGCCCCGAGAAGCGTTAAGGTGATGTATATTGCCCCGGCGAAAGGAAAAGGTATTATTCAGGAGGAAATCTTGGCAGTGAGATTCTCGTTGTGGACAATGTATCCTAGAGTAGCATTAAGGTAGTGTTTAGTGAAGTGGTGACGGAGAGCGAGGACAGAACTCAGAGTCCTCAATGGCCAGATCGTAGCTAACTTAGGCCCCAGTGACAGCCTCGCTCAGAGAAGAGCACGCTGCCTTCCTCTGCCCCGCACAGCCTCTCCTCTCATCCACACCTGACTGCAGGAACGATGCAGGGAAAATAAACACCCCGATATATAAACATATGATGACCCCTTCGCCGCACCCTGCGGAGCAAAGGAGTGGACCAAAGCTGCGTTGCTGACTCGTCTATCGCCTCACTTTGCCCTGACTGCGCTCTTGCTTCGCCAACCCCAAACAAAATTCCGTAACTGTCATAACATTTATTCACACACACACACACACACACACACACACACACACACACACACACACACACACACACACACACATATATATATATATATATATATATATATATATATATATATATATATATATATATATATATATATATATATATATATATATATATATATATATATATATATATATATATATATATATATATATATATATATATATATATATATATATATATATATATATATATATATATATATATATATATATATATATATATATATATATATAATTACTAATAATACATCGTGTAATTATGGAATGTTTCATGGCAGGATATATCAAAGGTGTATTCGAGAAGTATTTTAGCGGAGATTGATGAGAGGCAGGGCGCGGTTCCCTACAAATAGGCGGTGGACGGCGGCGGTAATTAGAATAGAGAAAAACACAGGAGTAAGAAAGACCAGAAGAAAGAAAGCAGAGGAAGATGGTGATGGTGAGGCAATAGGAGCGGAAGAGGGAGGAGACGTCCAACAAGATAAATGGCCACAGAACGGAAGAATGACATCTGGAAACACAAGGGATGAAGGCAGGAAAGGGACGAGGACGAGGGGGACGTGCACACTCACGTGACAATGACGACAAGTCCCAGACGAAGACGAGAGACATGTTGGATCGCAGGGGCTTTCCTATCCTCAGGGAGAGAAGCGCGTACGTGCAGCGAGGGGCGAGGGGCGAGGAGTGAGGGGCGTTCTCCAGCACCTCAAAACGGAAGGTGATTTGATTATGGAACATCCGGCTTTAGAACCATGAAAAAAGAAGTGACAGGTAACTTATGCCAAGTACAACATGTTACAGGAACTGCGGGACTTGTAAAGGAAAGAGTCTTGATTTTTTAACCCGAGTGTCGTTGTTAAGGGGCCAAATATCCCTCCTTCCTCCCCTCACCAGTGCGTGATATACTGACGGTGACCAAAGGGCGTGCAGGAGTTCCTCAATGGCAAAGCTGACAGACGTTTGGAAGAAGAGAAACGTTTAGAGGTTCCTGAAAAGGATGGGGAGGAGGAGAGCGCCGCAAGATTCCTAAAGAATGAGCCAATCATCGCCTGGTGATGACAGACAAAAAGCGCGGAGAAACATAACAAAAGCTGATGGATGGTATGTGTGCATGTTAGCTCAGACATGGAGGCAGGATGGGCTGAGTGGTGATGACACGGAGATGTTTACCGAGGAGGACACAGTATGGTGAGCCGTGGCCGCCTTGTGCATCCTTGTGGAGACACCGCTGTAGTGTGCACAAGTCGCACCGCCCCCTATCCACGCCTGCTAAGGAGAAGGTGCAGAGAAAGACAGGGACGCCGCTGGGGCTGACAGGACTGGAGTGGTGATGACATTTGCACATTACCTTGGTGCAGCTTACTGGATGCTGAGAGCTTTGACAAGGCTGTGCTCCTGGCCGAGGAAGTGACAGGTGTGAAGGGCGGTGGGCGGCAGGGGCGGCAGGTAAGGCGTCCTGGGAGGTCAACAACCTGCCACCACCGCTCCTCTGGAGAAACGGCGAGGTGGTGGTGGTGGTGGTGGCGGCCGTGGTTGGGGTTGGTGGTGGTGGTGGTGGCGGTGGTGGTGGTGGCCTTCTTCCTGGTTCTCCCGGGCGTGTGGCGGTCCTCCTGTGCCAAGCACAGCCCCCGTGCCTCTGTAGTCCTCCTCCCTCACCCGACCCTCACAAACATGTCTACAATTCGTCTCACAAGTGCGAACACCAGTCCCGCCACAGCCACCACCACCCACCACCACAAGCGTATATCTAATTATCAACTAAACCCAGCCAAGTGTCGTGAGTTGCATGTACTGGTGGTGGACACGCCGACACTCGGCAGTCCCGGGACAAGTGTGTCTTCCTTCCTGCTGGTTAGTCGTGTTAGGATGGCGGCGGCTTGGCTTCCTGGGTTCCACACTCTTATTTACAAAGCACCGCCACTGCCACCAGCCAGCACGTGTCCAGTTAGCAGAAAAGCATCACCATGCCCTTGTTAGACGCTCCTTGTTAGCTGTTGTAGTTGTTGTTGTTAGTGGTGTTAGTGAAGGGCGACACCCTTCTGAAGATGGAAACAATTACCTGGGGAAGGTCGCAGGGCTGGTAAGGCAGCGGCTCCCACACGTGTTCTGAGAGCATCCTGGACACCTGGTGGGGGGGAGGGACGGCGTGCTCCGTGTAGGCTGAGGCAGTCACTGCTGCCACAAGGGCACACACACTCCGTGGCCCCAGGCGAGGCACGGCTGCCCGGAACACAGTCCTGGGGGCACCTGTGCTCACCCCCGCACAAAGACGAGCTTCCTCCCGCTGCTGCACACCTCAACGCCACCAGAAACAAAGTGAAGCCAGTGAACTAGATCCGCGCACTCGTTCAACTAGTGCCTGGCTGCTGCAGTGGTGCTGGTGTGGCCGGGTAGCAAGCGCGCCACCATCCCACCGCCACATCTTCACTTCCACCACAGGCGCGCCCCGCCCCGCGACTCCCTGCCCCTCCCCCTCCTTCATGGTGCTCCACCTGCCCAGGCTGCCCACCAGAGGACCGCCACCTCGCCACTGCACTTCACCACCGGCGGCTGCTGCTGCTCCTCAACACACCCCCGACATGTCGCTCACTTCAGAAGCCCGTCAGCGGAGACGTTGGTGGTGTTGCAGAGCGGTGAGCCAACAATTTAGCCTTGCGGTACCTCAGGTCGTGGCCAGCAAGTGAACTCGGCCTCACGAGCACACATACATCCATCTGGCCACCACCTCAGCGCTGCACGTGGCGGCACATATGGCGCCTGGGACTCCCCATCACTGCGCCAAATATCGCCACCCAATATTGGGAGACAGTTATTCGGCAACATAGCCACGACTTAGCAGCTTGGGGATTTCCGAGTTTTCTCCGCATACACCTGGAACCTGGGGAGTGGGAACAGGGGGCCTGGGAGACTGGGAACAGGGGGCCTAAGAGCCTGGGGGTCTGGGTGTGTGGGGGCTGGGACTGGGGACTAGAACTGATTCATTTAATGCCTCGTGATCCAAACTGGCGAAAAATGCTGGAAATCAGAGAAGAAGTAGAAGTGATAGGCTTTCACATGCGTTCCCCTGCCCGCCCCGCACCCCCTCATTACTTCTCCCTGCCCGCTATCTTCCCCAAGCCCCCCCTCCCTCATCCCCACCACCTGAAGGCCTACCCCAGACCCTCCTCCTTAACGCAACGCTCGGGGGAGTTGACACAGTTGTTCCCTACTAGTCCGAGAGGATGTGCTAATTTTGCGCGCGCGCGCTGTGTGTGTGTGTGTGTGTGTGTGTGTGTGTGTGTGTGTGTGTGTGTGTGTGTGTGTGTGTGTGTGTGTGTGTG
>NC_059279.1:5510000-5552500 GCF_017591435.1 Portunus trituberculatus | reverse complement strand
GACCTCTCCTGTCTAAGCGGCTCGTGTTACCTGGCCGTCCCCGCTCCGCCGCAAACAAAAAATAAATAAATAGGCAATGATCAGATAAAAGCCTAAGATCGTTCTATCGTTTCATGCTTACACGAAGGCATTTTTGTGTCCCCACGCCACGCCCAGCACGCCCATGCCACGAATTACTGCCATTTCTTTCATCTCAAAAAGCACGGACGAAGCAAAATAACCACAGCAGCAGCGCGCGGAACTTTCCCACCTGCAACTTTCTAAAAATAAAGGAAAGGCAAAAAAGGCAGTAGTAGTAGTAGTAGTAGTAGTAGTAGTAGTAGTAGTAGTAGTAGTAGTAGTAGTAGTAGTAGTAGTAGGCATCAGCGGCGGCGGTGGCGGCGGTGGTGGTGGTGGCAGCAGCAGCGGGTTCTGACAACGAAGGCAGTAGTCCGTCGCGGGTAATAACTGGCTGGCCGTCCTCCACGCCCAACACTCACACTTATAAACACACTGCCACATTCTGTCCACATTAATGTCACAAGGATCGCTATGAAAATGTCTGAAATTATGTCAAAAATTATACGTCTTTCTTCCTTCCTGCTGGCCGCGTCTCCCTCGCTTCCCTCCACTTGCCTGCCTGCCTGCCTGCCTGCCTGCCTGCCTGCCTGCCTGCCTACTTTCTTTTCGCTCCCTCACTGCTTCCCTTACTCCTTTACTCCTTCGCTCCTCGACACACACACACACACACACACACACACACACACACACACACACACACACACACACACGAGAAATATTAAAACACATATGCTTGCGTTTGTATATCCTGAGGCATGTGTGTGTGTGTGTGTGTGTGTGTGTGTGTGTGTGTGTGTGTGTGTGTGTGTGTGTGTGTGTGTGTGTGTGTGTGTGTGTGTGTGTAAGATTGTTTGTTTTCTTGCTTGCTTGCTTCCAGTAATTTATACATACTACATGTACAAATTACTGAGCTCTTTTTCGCAAACCGCAAGTGTAATTCGCCACTCTCCCTCCTCCTCCTCCTCCTCCTTCTCTCTTTCTCTCTCTCTCTCTCTCTCTCTCTCTCTCTCTCTCTCTCTCTCTCCCACAATCGCTTGAGGGCAGCAGGTGCTTGTAATTCAGAGGACGGTTGCCTGTGACGTGACCCGCTGCTGCTGGCTACGGAAGGTGCCCCAGCCATCCCACCCTTCCCCAGGTCGTCTTCCCAGGTGGCGTTGTAAGGTGCTACTAATTATCACGGTGGCATCAACTTGCCTCTTCCTGCCTCCATTGCCAAGCGCCAGGCTAGAGTGAGCGCCGCCATCCACGCATCCTGGTCCCGGTGGTGTGTTCTCCATAAAACATGTGTCTGTCTGCCTCCCTGCCTCTCTGCCTACCTGCCTGCCTGCTTACACACACACACACACACACACACACACACACACACACACACACACACACACACACACACACACACACACACACACGGTCTATGAGCTCTGAGCTCGCTCCGTAATGGGGAAGACTGGTTGGGTGACCAGTAGGCGACCGAGGTGAATTACACACATACACACACACACACACACACACACACACACACACACACACACACACACACACACACACACACACACACACACACACACACCTCAGGATATACAAACGCAAGCATATGTGTTTTAAGCCAGAGAACCGGGGTTCGATTCCCCGGCCGGGTGGAGATATTTGGGTGTGTCTCCTTTCACGTGTAGCCCCTGTTCACGTAGCAGTGAGTAGGTACGGAATGTAAATCGAGGAGTTGTGACCTTGTTGTCCCGGTGTGTGGTGTGTGTCTAGTCTCAGGCCTATCCGAAGATCGGAAATAATGAGCTCTGAGCTCCGTAGGGTAACGTCTGGCTGTCTCGTCAGAGACTGCAGCAGATCAAACAGTGAAGCACACACACACACACACACACACACACACACACACACACACACACACACACACACACACACATACAATCAAGGGAAGAACAGACCAGTGGAATGCATTGCCAGGGTAAATGGTGTGTGTGTGTGTGTGTGTGTGTGTGTGTGTGTGTGTGTGTGTGTGTGTGTGTGTGTGTGTGTGTGTGTGTGTGTGTGTGTGTGTGTGTGTGTGTGTGTGTGTGTGTGTGTGTGTGTGCAATCAGTATCCATAAATCTAATGAAATGTACCATAATTTGGTATCAACGGAAGGGATATTACCAGATTGCCTCAACCTTGTTAAATTAAAAATAGGCAAATGCACGCAAGCGCGAACTCGCAAACACACACACACACACACACACACACACACACACACACACACACACACACACACACACACACACACACATTAAAGCAATATTACTTTCTATCCTTAACACTAAGATTGTTTTTGTACGTTGAATCTTAATTGCAAAAGTAAAGACTAATCACTGACCATAACAATCTGCGCGGTACAAATGGTCACATTAATGCTTGCCGTAACTGCACAGATGTTGTTTGCTTTGAAATACACATACAGCCTTAGCGTTCAACATGTGCTTTGATCAATGTAAGTTATCATCCTCCCTCTCTTTTTTTATTTACGTCTTTGCTCAAGTCAATGTGAAGCCGACGTTTTTTTTTTTTCTTTTTCTTTTGTGAGTGTGTGTATAAGTTGTATAAGTTATAGTCACTTATCCTATTCACAAGCCTCATCCTTGGTCACACAAGTAACACTAACATTGATGTGCACACGCAGAACACAACTCGCGGCCCCCGACGGTGATGCACGAGCGTGGCGGCGCGTGAGAGGACCTCTTATGGGCGCATTTATTCCTCGTAAATGTCTTCCTGCTTCATCCACCTCCCACAGGCAGCAGACTCCCTCGCTCATCATACAGGCCAGCGGTACTTTAATTCCTATGGACATGTGCTTCACTGGGAGACGACCTCGCATCAGTCACACATCATGATTCTCTGCTGGGTATGTTGGGCTAACCTGACCGTCACCTTTTTCCTGTCCTATCCTGCCTATCTTGCTCTAGGCAAAGTCCCGCAGCTTATTTCGCTTTCCCCTGTAGTAGTATTCTTCTCTTGCTTCATATTAGATACTTTAGTCAATCAAAACATCGTAAAGATTCACCAGTGTGTTGTTTGTTCTTTGTGTGTGAGTAAATGGCTGTAATATTGGTAGTAGTGGTGGCAAGTATGTGGAAGGATGTAGTGGTAGTATTAGTGAAGCTTCAAACTTTCTATCTTGAGCTAATCACAATGAAACTCGTAATGGCTAACAGATCCACCGCCTCTTGTGGTGGGAGAAGCGGTACAGGTAGTGGTGGTGGTGGTACTGAAACTTTTGCCTTTACTTTATCTGGAGCAGTTTCTTTTTCCTTTGTGGGATTGTAACTTGTGACTTGTGACCACTGCAGGGCTCTACTAATATAAACCGCCGTGCTTGGTCTTGGTTCCTTTCTCTCGCAGTACAAGAAGGTATATCAAGCAGCATTCCTGAGAGACAACACCACATGAATTACCACACTAGCTACATGCTGCCATAAATATGAGCCTCCCTCCCTCTCTCTCTCTCTCTTTCTCTCTCCTTGCACTGAGCCTATCGCCGCGCCGCTGTCACCACCTGCACACCTTGCTACGCCTGGTGAAGATAGCACCTATTAAATATACCTGTGCAACAAACCCTGGCCATTATCGAGACGCTGGGATGAGGTTGCAACACTACACATTATCTTTATGCACCTGGTTATAACTGTGTACCGTTTGATGATCCAATTACAGCGCTCCCTACCTGTCTTTACCTAAGCTAAGTGTCTCGCAAATCAGTCACGTAATTACAGGTAAGTTTCCCCGGAGGCTCCACGGTTCCTTCCTGGGCAGTGGTGAGGTTTTCCTGCCCAGCTAAATATTGGGAGATTAAGATATCACCTGCCTATAGCTCATTCTTGTCAGCGCCTGTCCATCTCCAGTGCCACCACCACCACCACCACCATCACGACTGCTAATACCACCACCATCACCACCTCCACCCTTGACTCCGTTAATATCACGAGTAAACATTTTATGATTATCACTATCATTATCTTTACTATCACACTTGTCAACACTTGTTCTTCACCACCACTACCATCACCACCACCTTTGCTAGTATCACCAGTACATACTTCATCATCATAACCATTGTCATCACCATCATCATGACTATACCATCACCAACACCACATCCTTCACCATACGCAACCACCATTATTAGCAGTATTTGCCACCACCACTCCCACCACCACCACCACTAACACCGCCTGCGCTGCCTCTATTCTCAACGTCCACCATTCATCACCACTACTACCACCATCATCACCATCACCATCTTTCCTCACCTGTCAAGAAAACCTATTAAGACATCACAGCTTCTGCCCCACACAAAGTAATTCTCCCATCTAATCTCCCACCCTGCCACTCTCCCAAACACTCCCTCCTCTCTCTCTCTCTCTCTCTCTCTCTCTCTCTCTCTCTCTCTCTCTCTCTCTCTCTCTCTCTCTCTCTCTCTCTCTCTCTCTCTCTCTCTCTCTCTCTCTCTCTCTCTCCCTCTCTTTGTTCTTTCCTTTCCTCATTTCGTGTGAATGGTTGCTTCACTGATGACAATAATTAAATCTTTACATTAACACAGGTATTCTTTACAACTCTATCTCCTCCTCCTCCTCCTCCTCCTCCTCATCTTCCTCCGTCTTCACTTTCCTCATTTTCTTCACCTGCATTTCCTCTTCTTTCCCTACTCGTAAGCTAGAGAAAGTGAGAACAGAGGAGAAAAGCAAAATGAGGAAAAGAAGCGAAAAAGAGGAGTGAAAGGAGAGAAAAGGAGAGGGAGATAAGACAATGAGAAGAAAAGAACACACTCGGAGATAATGATGATGATGACATGCAAAAGGGGAGATAAAAGGAGAACAAAACGAAAAGCAGGGAAAGAAAGAAAAAGAGAAAAGAGAGGAAGAAATAGAATCAACTTATCAAAAAAAAAAAACGGAAAGCAGGAAAAGAGAGAGAGAAGAGAAGAGAGAGGAAGGAAAAAAACATCAAAAAACGGAAAGCAGGGAAAGAGAAAGAGAGAGAAGAGACGAAAGAGGAAGGAAGAAAAAATCAACTTATCAAAAAACGAAAAGCAGAGAAAAAGAGAGAAAGAGAGAGAAGAGAAGAGAGAGGAAGGAAAAAAAATCAACTTATCAATTCTTTTTCCTTTCTTTATCTATTTTTTCTCTCAAAATCACGGCATTTCACACCCAAACACTCCAAGAAGAAGAGAAAGAAGGAGAGAAGACAGAAAAGTTCACCACATACATTCCTTCTTTCCTTCCCTCGATATCGAACCTAAAGATACCAAAGGAAGAGAATGGGAAAGAAAAATACAGGAGACGAAAAAAATTACCGTATATATCCCTTTTTAAAAACCTCTATCTCTGTACTCTTACCGCAAAATTTAGTGATCAAGACGACTATGGACACATTTCTACACTCTTACGGGACCCTCGAGCTGAGACAAGTTTGCTGGCTTTCTCTTGGCGGCGTCAGTGACATACGTAGGGTAATTGTCACCCCACAGATAGACGCACGCACGCATGTACCCAATGAACCGCGCGCGCGCGTGTGTGTGTGTGTGTGTGTGTGTGTGTGTGTGTGTGTGTGTGTGTGTGTGTGTGTGTGTGTGTGTGTGTGTGTGTGTGTGTGTGTGTGTGTGTGTGTGTGTGTGTGGTGAGGCGCAAGGGAGAAGGTTCCGTAGTTATTACGATGTTGTCTGCGCGCCATCGTGTTGACGCGCGTACCTCTACATTATAACTGTACACAACCAGTCCATTAGCAGTGAAGGAACACGTACAACCGGTAAAGCTTCCCGTAGTGCAGTGTTTTATGTTACACGGTTCATATTGGCAGCTTGTCTGATTGCTGTCTGATTCCCTACCACATGATTAGCAAGCCAGTATCTATTAGTGGCCACCTGTCTTGTAGTTTGAGTCTGCTGCTTAGATTCAGTAACGAGACACCTGAGATAAGCTAACGGGTGGATTTAAGGAGGTCCCTCCCAATGCATAGTCTTCTTTTTATAATCAATAGCGTCTAACAAGATTCCTAATGAGGTAAGGGAGAGATTGATATTTCCTGAGCCATCTTGCTATCATTAGTGAAGGAAAAACTAGTGTTGAGACAATAAATTCAGAGAGAGAGAGAGAGAGAGAGAGAGAGAGAGAGAGAGAGAGAGAGAGAGAGAGAGAGAGAGAGAGAGAGAGAGAGAGAGAGAGAGAGAGAGAGAGAGAGAGTTACTTTCATGTTTCATTGTCGTTAACAGTTCAGACTCAATTGTTTCTGGTTATGAAAAAGAAAGAGTGACCGAATCATGACATGTTTCCTCTCTTTAGTGAAGCGATTAGGTCTGTGGTAGTGATGTGGTGATGGTGAGGAATGGTGAGGTGGTAATGCTAAGCTCGCCGTCTACTTGTTAACTTTTTTTCGTATGGTGACATATACAGCATGTACATACACTAGTACGCCGCTAGCGTCTTTTTAACACACTTTCTCTTTTCGCTTCTGTTCCGCTTTTAGCACCACAGAAAAAGGTTTAACTAACTGCAGCTCTGTCTTTCTTTCAATTTCTCTATCAATGCCTCTCCCATCCTGCGGCCTTACTTTAATGCAAGAGTTAACCAGTACTCTCAATCATTCATACCTTTCACTGGTAAACTCTGGAACTCCCTCCCTGCTTCTGTATTTCAATCTTCCTACGATTTGACTTCTTTTCAGAGGGAGGTTTCAAGACATTTGTCCAGACTCTTGGCTAACAATACTAACCTTTTGGGGAACTTGCAATAAAGTGGGCCTTTTTTTTGTTATATTCCTTGTTGCCCTTGACCAGCTTTCCGTCTTCCATGAAAAAAGAATCTTTCAGTATCCGCTTCAAAAATATTAAATAATGTGGATCACTTGTACCTAACTAATGCATTTACGTCTGTCTTTCCATACTCGTCTTTGTATATCAGTCACTCTATTGATCTTCCTATCCAGTATTATATCGTACCAATTCAATCTTTCAATACCTGCTTGAGAAATGAAAATATTGGTGTTCATATATACTTAATTTATGCACTTACCTATGTCCACTTTTCCATATTCATCTTTTTTTATGTCCTTCATTCTATTGGTGTTCCTTTTCATCCTTCTCTTTGTCTACCAATTGATAATGCATTCACTCACTTATGCCTTGGTGGTCATGATGTGTTGAGAGTGATCGGTGGTCTGTATTTGCTGCGACCTTCCTCATTTATCAGTCTCTCTCTCTCTCTCTCTCTCTCTCTCTCTCTCTCTCTCTCTCTCTCTCTCTCTCTCTCTCTCTCTCTCTCTCTCTCTCTCTCTCTCTCGTTAGCCCACAGAAAGAACAAAACATGAAAAAATTAAGATACAGTTTTCCTTTTTTGAAAGTTGTGACAATTCCAAAAAAATGATAAAAAATTATACAAAACCTTAATGAAAAATGTGTGGGGACAAATTTGTTTGGTGTATCTCAGAGAATCAAATGCTAAAGGAAACGTTTGTCTTAAAAACATGAAAAACTAGTTACAGGAGGAGGAGGAGGAGGAGGAGGAGGAGGAGGAGGAGGAGGAGGAGGAGGAGGAGGAGGAGGAGGAGGAGGAGGAGGAGGAGGAGGAGGAGGAGGAGGAGGAGGAGGAGGAGGAGGAGGAGGAGGAGGAGGAGGAGGAGGAGGAGGAGGAGGAGGAGGAGAAAAGATTTCAGAACTCAACTAAAAAAAAAAAGAGAGAGAAGTAAGAGAAAGGAGACAACAGCATAAAAGTAAGAGTAGCAAAGGAAGGAAAAAAAGAAGAGGACGATTATAATCAGCACAAATAGAGACATCAACAGGTGTTTGTGTGTGTGTGTGTGTGTGTGTGTGTGTGTGTGTGTGTGTGTGTGTGTGTGTGTGTGTGTGTGTGTGTGTGTGTGTGTGTGTGTGTGTGTGTGTGTGTGTGTGTGTGTGTGTGTGTGTGTGTGTGTGTGTGTGTGTGTGTGTGTGTGTGTGTGTGTGTGTGTGTGTGTGTGTGTGTGTGTGTGTGCTCCTGTGCCTGTGTGTGAGTGTGTGTGTGTATGTGTACGAGAGTCAAGGCCCAACAGGTGGTCTCAGCCAGAGTAGGAAGAGGCAGTAACCTTTCCATCACTCACCCAGATACACCACACGTTGCCTGACTCCCACGCGCGGCAGCAAATCGGTGGATAGTGAAGACGGGTCGATCCTGCACCCTCCCTAGTCGTGCCTTAATGGTCCTGGCGGTTATGCTTGCCTCCCCATGACAAGCAGAAGGCAAGGAACAGGAACGAATCCATACTAGGTACGAGGTAGTAGTCGTGGTGGTTGGAGAAGAGATTGAAGGTAGAATGTTAGGTATGGGAAAGACAGAATAATGAAGGAGAGGAGAGGGTGAAGAATAGAAGGAAATGACAAGGAAGAGGTGGTAGTGGTGGTGGCAGTGGTGGTAGTTGGAGAGGAGATTAAAGGTAGAATGTTACGTAAGGAAAAGAAAGAATAATGAAAGAAAGGAGAGGGTGAAGAGTAGAAGGAACTGAAACGTGGAAGAGGAGGTAGAGGTGAGGGTGATGAAGATATTGAAGACAGAAAAAAATGCAATGTGGAGAAAAGAGAAGATAATGAAGGAAAGGAAAGGATGAAGAATAAAGGGAACTGTTAGATGATAGTGTGATAGTAATTAGAAAATAAACTGAATATGTAAGAATGGCACTCACAGAAAAGGAAAGGTGATGAAAGAGGAACTACTAAAGAAGAATACGGGCAAGAGAGAGAGAGAGAGAGAGAGAGAGAGAGAGAGAGAGAGAGAGAGAGAGAGAGAGAGAGAGAGAGAGAGAGAGAGAGAGAGAGAGAGAGAGAGAGAGAGAGAGAGAGAGAGAGAGAGAGAAACGACGAAAGATTAAAAAAAGAGAAAGAGAACAAAAAAAGGAAGAGAGGGAAGGAGTGACTGGTGGTACTGGTAGTGTAGGTGTTGTGAGCACTTAGAGAAAAAGAAGAGCGATGAAAGAGGAAATACCGAAGAACAATACGGATAAGAGAGAGGAAAAGGACGAAAGATTAAAAAAGGAGAAAGAGGGAGAACAAAAAAAGAAGAAAAGAAAGGAAAGAAGTGTAAGTGTTGTGAGCACTTAAAGAAAAGGAGAGGTGAAGAAAGAGGAAATACGGATAAGAGAGAGAGAAAAAAAAGACAATGGATTAAAAAAAAAGAGAAAAAAAAGAGGATAAAAAAAGAGAGGGAAGGAGTGACTGGTGGTACTAGTAGTGTAGGTGTTGTGTAGGTCGTGCTGTGTGGAAATACTAATGCAATTTAGAAAGACAAAAGACAAAAAGCCACTTAATATCCGTCACTTGAAACTCCGCTATGAGTTTCTACAATAACAACCTTTCCTTCACATCTATGAATCGTACGCATTAGCCACAGAGAACCTAAAAACAACTTAATGGACAACAAATCAAATAAACCCCGATAAATAAAAGCCCTGACTCGTTGTAAATAAGCATGAAGCCACGGAGGGAAAGAAAAAAAAGGAGAGAAAAAGGGAAGATCAGAGACACGACTCTATTAATCACCGAAGCAAAAAGAGAAGGAAGAAAAAAAAATAAACAAATGGCCGAAATCACTCATCCACACACACACACACACACACACACACACACACACACACACACACACACACACACACACACGTACCCAAGGCCCCATTCGTACCCAGATTAGCAAATAGCCCGTTCCTTCCACCAAAATAATGGAGTAAACAGTAGGTGAGAATATTGTGTAAATACGAAGGTGAAGGAAGCGTGCAGAGTGGTGATTGGGTGTCTACGTGGTGGTGGTGGAGGAGGAGGAGGAGGAGGAGGAGGAGGAGGAGGAGGAGGAGGAGGAGGAGGAGGAGGAGGAGGAGGAGGAGGAGGAGGAGGAGGAGGAGGAGGAGGAGGAGGAGGACAGAAAGGAAAGAACGAAGGGAGATATGGGAAAGCTTATTGGCTATACTGAGGAACAGGAAATGAGGGAAGAAAAGATGAAAAACAAAGAAAAGAAGGAAGTATAGAAATGAAGAAAGAGGGATAAGAAAAGATTAAGAAGGTGAAGTAAATCAAAAGGAATCAAGAGAGAGAGAGACAGAGGTACAGTGGAACCATGCGTGCTTTGGGGTCCGAGGGGTCTCCAAGCGCACGGGTTCGAATCCTGTCCACGGTCCGAGTGTAGGTTGGGCTTCCTCACTGGGGCAACGGTTTCTAGCGGGTGGGCTTTGAGATAGGAGGTACCCCAAAAAGTATCCCTTTAGCCCAGAAATTCCCGTGAAAAGCCTACATGGTATATAAAGAGAGAGAGAGAGAGAGAGAGAGAGAGAGAGAGAGAGAGAGAGAGAGAGAGAGAGAGAGAGAGAGAGAGAATGTGTGTGTGTGTGTGTGTGTGTGTGTGTGTGTGTGTGTGTGTGTGTGTGTGTGTGTGTGTGTGTGTGTGTGTGTTTATGCAAAAAAAAAAAAAAAAAATAGCAACAATAACCCAGAATAGAAGAGAGGCTGGTGCAGATGATAAATGGAGATTACGAACACAACATTGAGTGAGTGATGGCGATGTTGATGGTGATGTAGACGGGAATAACAATAGCAAGCGTTGAGATCAGGTGGCGGTGTAGCACGGGCGATACTCGTGTAGGAATGTACTGGACGTGTGTGTGTGTGTGTGTGTGTGTGTGTGTGTGTGTGTGTGTGTGTGTGTGTGTGTGTGTGTGTGTGTGTGTGTGTGTGTGTGTGTGTGTGTGTGTGTGTGTGTGTGTGTGTGTGTGTGTGTGTGTGTGTGCGCTTCCTCCTCGGCTGTCAGGGAGAAATATATGGGACGGGTGAAGCCATCAGTCACAGAGGCGAGGCGTGTATATCATCTCAAGGCAAGACAAGGCGAACAGAAGAGAGGTTACCGTGACAAAACCGGACGTAGCCAAAGGTGTAGTAGAATTTAGCTTCTGTACTGTACGTAATATATAAAGTACCCGCTCGCACATACATACACACATACAGCCTCCCACCCACCCACACACACACACACACACAAAACGGTACACACACACACACACACACACACACACACACACACACACACACACACACACACACACACACACACACACACACACCAGCAGCTGACACCAATAAAAACAGTCTCCTAAACAAGACTTACGTTACCGTCCCAAGAACAACAATTTCCCACAGGTGTTACTTGGCTCAGGTTGCGCGGCCATCAGTGTTCCAGCTCTGTACAAACCTCACTTCCCTCAACGACCCCTAACACCTCCCCTCGTCCTCCCAGACACTCTCGTTAACACCCTGGACAGCCTCGAGGACAGACACATCACAGAGAGAGCAGCGAGAAAGGATCTCCAGCGAGGGTTGCACATGTAGGCAAGCCACTCCAGGTGCTCTCAAACATAACACCTGCCGCCTTCTCCCTCCCCCCACGTTCCTGCTTCCGCTCTTCACCTGCCGCTTCAACTTACACAAGAGCATACATGTCCCCCTCCCATCCCACCCTCCCACGTCCTCCCTTCTGGTGCAGGGAGAGAAGGCAGTGACGAGGAGGCCGTCCGTGGTAACGAGTCTACAGTTCAACAACCGCGGCCGAGATAGTGAGTGCTGGACGGGAGAAACCTGATGACGCTCCGAGCGGTTGATGGATGTCGGGTTATCCATCTGAGGAGCGCCTCGCACGGTGATCCATCTTGCTGAGGCTCCACTCCGCTACAACTCGGCGGTCACTTTTGCATCGGGCTGTGGCGGGTCGTGTCTGCAGGCAGGCAGAGGACGTGCATCGTACGGCCCGAAAATTTAATTATGATATGCTGGAGGAAAGGAATTCATGCGTTCTTGTCCATGCAAAGGAAGTCGTCATGTCCTCCCCGGCAAGCAATAGTAGGCGTAGACCACACCTCGTAGTGCTGTTTGACATTCCTTGTAGCATCTTGTTATGCCACTAGCCAGCACAGAGTGACAATCGTGTACAAATATAGCCTCTGCCAATCCACATGTTTGGATATGCCAGACAAGAGGCTAATTACGTCCTAACGTGAGAACATGAGCCCAGCGATGCCTTAGGTTCATATCTTAATTCCAAGGACGACTGTTGCAGTGAACGTGCCCTGGCCAGGTGTGCCTATGGCAGCCTACAAATCTGTGGGAGCCACGCCCTTGATAACCCCTGCCTGCAGCTTGGGCTTCCCACCGCTGCCTTGATGTGCGTGCTGGCCACCCCACTCAACAACATCCTTGAACCCTTCCCCCCCACCACCCTCCGACCTGCCTCATTACTCCATCCATCCACGAGAAATACTTAAATACCTTCGTTTCATGACAAATCTGGAATCAGCAGACTTGTGGGTCGCCTCGTGTCATGAAGCAGCTTCTCCCAGGTGAGTCAAACATCAAGTCACACCAACTCATTAGCCAGTCTATGAATTATTTACGACGAACACTTTCTGAACTCACAAAAGAAAGATGTGAAAGGGCACAGCAGTGGAATAATAATGCGTACTGAAATACCCAAACTAGTCATGGTAAATACTGAAGAGAAACAATGGAGGCAGAATATAAAAACGATTCCTTAACGATCGATAAGAATAGATACAATCACTCATGACAATTGCCCCTGCCACAGTGCTGAAGATTGCACACTCCACCATGCAAACACTCCACTCTTATCCACATCTACCTTGACAATCTAGCACACCTCCTAACCGCAAAATCTCCACACTTCCTTATCACCACACTCCACTCCACCTCCACCTCCACCTCCAGCTTCAACATCTCATGACCATCCTCAACTAAAAGCACTGCAGCTTAACATATGCACCAATGCTCAACACTATCACACCACACTATATCTATACGCTTGTAACACTTCTACCACCACCCACCCAGTCACCCAGCCACCCACCCACACACACCCCACACACACACACACACACACACACACACACACACACACACACACATCTGTACTCACCGAACCGCCGCAGCACGCAGCACCTCCAACCCTTCCACCTACCTGTAAAAAAGCAAATGACAGGAAATTATAAAGGGGACACACACACTAACTGTAGCACCCTATTACAGTGAGAGTTATGACCAAATTGTGGAGTCATTAGTTCTGTCTGCACCAAACCACGATCGTACGAGGGTTCAATATGCACCGTTGTCAGAAGGTGAAAACACTGCTCTAAAAAGCCATGCTCTTTCTTTCCCCATGATAGGTAACTAGAAACTGGCAGGAAATGAGAGGCTTCTAAGAATTCTGGGCTATTTATTTTTCATCTACGAGTGAAGAAAATTGTGGAAAAATTTTATAAACTCATGAAAAAACCATTTAACTGCTGCTTTTCAATAAACTGATAGAAAGTAGAAATAGTTTCGTAAGAAAAAAAAAGATAATTTTTGTTTTATCCACGAATAAAGAAAGCTGAGGAATATTTAAAGAAATACTGAAAAAGTGTTTAACTGCAGCTTTCCAAGAAGTGTAAAAGAATAGCAATCCCTTTAGGGATTCCAGTTAAGGAGATGACGTGACATTCATTGTACTAAAAATCATATGAAGTTGCTACAATTTGCCAGTTCTTGAGGGAATGAAGCTTGGAGTAGCCCAAGGGTCTGGCCAAAGGTTCCAGCCTGCCCGAGAGAGAGAGAGAGAGAGAGAGAGAGAGAGAGAGAGAGAGAGAGAGAGAGAGAGAGAGAGAGAGAGAGAGAGAGAGAGAGGGTTGCTGTACAGGCGATGCATGTTTCAAAACGCTACGGTCTTTCCACACGGGAAGAAGTCAGCGGCAAGAGTTCCTGCATCAAGTGTTTCTGGAGCAGGAAAACTGCGGCGCTTAATGCCTGCTCTGCCTCACGAGTCGCCGCTCAGGTGTCAAGCAAACACCGGCATAAATTCAGTTTCCGCCTATTACCTTCAGCACACGAGTGTGTTGCCGCCACAAAAATGAGTCGCGTTCCAATAAATACTAACTTTCACTGACATCAAGCCAAAAAGTTAATCTAATCGTACCCTTTTAAAGAGCTGTAACAAGACTGTGACTGATCTTTTTTTCAAGACTCACTGCCCCACTCTAAGAATAAAGCCAGCCACTTATACGCATCACCACACACGTATCGTAATGCAATTGGTACGCAAAAAAATGCAATTCGAATTCGATGCAATTAATATAGAAACATTCTCATGATTATTAACGTTTATTTTCCCTTTTGGCGTGTATGTCAGGGGTCAAGTGAGGGCGGCGCGCAGGAGGCAGCGGCCCTTTTCATGCCTACACGCTTGAAGGGCGCCGCAACGACCTGCCGCCACCTCCACCGCCTCCAACACCACCTGAAGGCCTGCGTTCAGAAATGCTTTGCTCTCTAGCCACGGCTATTTTGAAAGTCCACAGATGATTAGCTAGGCTCTCAGTGTTTTTCCTATCAATAATGTAGAAGTCTTGCTGATCTGTCACTAGAACTGTAGAAATACCATTAGAAACCTATGACTTTAACCAAAATCTTTTAAAATTGGAGATGCTACAAATGATGTCAGTGATGACAGTGTTAGTGATGTAAATCCAGCGGGAAATGTTTTTAAATAGATATGAAGTTTTTTTAAGTACAAAGATCGTTATTGTGTCATTTGTTACCATTAATTCTATAACAGGATTCAGATTACTCTTGACAATATACTTTGGTAGATGCAATGCGCCGCAGGAGCTTGGTGGTGTGCCGCTCACAAATACAAAGCAAAGACTCGATGTAAAAAGTACCACGAGGACTGGCTGAGACCGGCGAGGTGTGGCCAGGCGACCAGGAAAGCAGGGCGAGGAAAGACGCACCACCACCACCATCAGCACCAACAACAGCACCACCATCAGCACTAACAGCAGCACCACCATCAGCACGAGTAGGGAGGGCGGCCGGGAAAGACGGCGTGGGGGTAGGCTGCCCCCGCCCGGCGCCCCACATAATCAGTGACCCGTGGGCGCCCGACAGGTGCATGCTACACCCACGCCACACACACCACCTCCCTACAAACAACCTCACGGACACAGCACAGTGCAGCATTGTATTCTTGCACATCCGTCCTGCTGACATCCGCCTTCCCCTTAGTCCTGCCAGCTCAGTTCATACACCGCCAACGATAAGGTTTGGGATGGATGCGCCACCTCGTTGCTATCGCCACCTCCGGCTTGCCACATTCTCGGCAGTCTCACATCGCCACCACCATCGCCACTAAGGCCATATTCAGAAACGCTTCCTCTTTCACTGCGACTATTTTCAAAGAATACAAAGACCATTAGGAGAGTTTTACAGAGTATTTTTCCTATTGATAATGCAGAAAACTTGTTAACATGTCACTATAATTACAGAAACATCGTTAAAAACCCGTGCCACTCCAACCAGAGCTGAAAATAGTGAAGATGCAGCGTGGAAATGTTTCAGAATATGGGCCCAGTACCATCATGAACCACCAAGTCACCCACCCATCCATATATACTTAATTCCGGTGTCTGCATCTTTTTCCATCCTTTCCTGAGGTGTTTCAAGAGATATCACGACACAGGAAGCAAAGTAGGGGAATTCAACACCATATCTCTTCTACTCAACTTTTCTGAGGAGAGTCACTGAAGAGACGCTTGAACCCCTTCAGTAACAAGAAACGTTTTTCATATTCATTCTGGTTACTATTCGGCGATCTTATACAGCTTCACTCATGTGTGGGATTAATATAGTGAAGACTCTGGCCATTAATCTTCATACCACCATAGACATTTCCTAAGGCAAATAAAATAGTTTAATCATATCCCAGAAAAAAGGTAAAAATGCATCTCAGTATTGAAGGGGTTAAATTCAGGTTTTTTTGTAGCCCTCACCCAGTTCCATTTACATATTAATAGAACACTGAAACGACCCTGGGGAAGCAAAGGGCGATTAAAAGATTCCCTCTCCCACACGTCAATACTAAAGTGACAAATGAAAGGGAATACTGACAACAAATTACTGGCCAGCAGGTGTGTCTTGTGTACCGTGACCTCGCTTACTCCTCACCAAGCGACTATCAGCTATATCTTCTGTCACTACCCACACCACCTCCCTGGCCGCCCATTTGTCACTACCCTCCCTCATAAACATGCTCTCTCTGATTTTCTCTTTACTTTTCGTATTAATCTTGTGGAGAAGGTCCGGCAGCGAACTGCAGATGGAAATATGATAGAAAGAGAGAAGGATACACGAATAGATGAAAAATGATTGATGGTACTGAAGAAAAAACAGAAGCTAGGGTGTGTGTGTGTGTGTGTGTCTTTCACTGTTTGATCTGCTGCAGTCTCTGACGAGACAGCCAGACGTTACCCTACGGAACGAGCTCAGAGCTCATTATTTCCGATCTTCGGATAGGCCTGAGACCAGGCACACACCACACACCGGGACAACAAAGTCACAACTCTTCGATTTACATCCCGTACCTACTCACTGCTAGGTGAACAGGGGCTACACGTGAAAGGAGACACACCCAAATATCTCCACCCGGCCGGGGAATCGAACTCCGGTCCTCTGGCTTGTGAAGCCAGCGCTCTAACCACTGAGCTACCGTGTGTGTGTGTGTGTGTGTGTGTGTGTGTGTGTGTGTGTGTGTGTGTGTGTGTGTGTGTGTGTGTGTGTGTGTGTGTGTGTGTGTGTGTGTAAGCTAACTCATGTTTGTGTTCCTTGTGTTCTTATGCAAGTGACTTTGTTCAGGTTCAGGATAAAGGAAAATGTTTGAGTTTCATTTCAAGGTGAAGCAAAATGTTCTCCTCGCACAGACAAGATATCGACCCAGTGGTTTGGCGAGACTAGAACACCTGTAATCTTCTCCTTGTATGTGTGTGTGTGTGTGTGTGTGTGTGTGTGTGTGTGTGTGTGTGTGTGTGTGTGTGTGTGTGTGTGTGTGTGTGTGTGTGTGTGTGTGTGTGTGCTCACGTAATCTAGTCTAAATACCATCTACTACTCAGTGTATTTCAATCCTGCATGTATCTATACTTTTTTTCAGCTTTGCAATGGGCTTCATCAAGTCTTTCTCTACTGGTCTTTTCTTTTTTATTTAATGACCTTTATTCTTTTTTCCGAAGCCTTTCTTATACTAAACAGTCCGCAGATCTTTTTTTTCTTTTTTATGTAAAAGGGAAAGACTGGCCAAGGAAAAAAATGAAATAAAAAAATAAAGACCCACTCAATCGCCAGTCCCCATACGACACATATTCTTTCTTTGCATATGTTTGTGTGTCTGTGCACATAATAATTCAAGAGCAGGAAGAGATAAGTGATGCTGCAAATGACCACCAGACCTATACTGGGCAGTCATTGTACAAAGCATGCCTTACAATTTCCACCTATCACTCACATTAAGTTTGTTTCATCTTTTAAAAGCTTGTATTATCTTTAGCCTTTAGTCATTGTATATTTAATCGCCATTCCTATATTTATTATGGTTTATGGCTCTTGTTTGTTCCTTACTTTATTACCACTTCCACTCTATTGCATTTCTTACGTATTCCAGTAATCAATGTTTCTATTCTGAAGGTTAAATTTGTAAACATCTGGTCCTTCATACTTTCCTGATTCTTTTTCCTCCCTCTCTTACTTTGTTCCTTACTTCTCCATTACCTATTCCTAATGTTTCCATAATGAAAGTTGAATTTGCAAGCAAGCAACTGGTTCTTCTTTCTTTTATGTTCATGCCTTCCTGCTTTTTTTCCCCCCCTTCACTTTTCTTGTACCGGTTTTCGTCAACACATCCGGTGTATCGAAGCGTTCTGCCCCATTAACTGCCTGGCTCATCATTATATCTCGTCTTCTTTATCTTTTGTGCCGACAGATGGGGTCACTGCAGCCTTTCCAGACACTCTTGATGTGTTTGTGTGTGTTTGCGTGTGTTTGTGTGTGTGTGTGTGTGTGTGTGTGTGTGTGTGTGTGTGTGTGTGTGTGTGTGTGTGTGTGTGTAATTCACCTTGGTCGTCTGCTGGTCACCCATCCAGTCTTCCCCATCACGGAGCGAGCTCGGAGCTCATAGACCGATCTTCGGGTAGGACTGAGACCACAACACACTCCACACACCGGGAAAGCAAGGGCACAACCCCTCGAGTTGCATCCCGTATCTATTTGCTGCTAGGTGAACAGGGGCCACACATTAAGAGGCTTGTTCATTTGCCTCACCACTCCGGGCCTCGAACCCGGCCCTCTCGATTGTGTGTGTGTGTGTGTGTGTGTGTGTGTGTGTGTGTGTGTGTGTGTGTTTCAACGTGCCAATTAACTCTCTTCATCGACACACACACACACACACACACACGCCCGGTAGCTCAGTGGTTAGAGCGCTGGCTTCACAAGCCAGAGGACCGGGGTTCGATTCCCCGGCCGGGTGGAGATATTTGGGTGTGTCTCCTTTCACGTGTAGCCCCTGTTCACCTAGCAGTGAGTAGGTACGGGATGTAAATCGAGGAGTTGTGACCATGTTGTCCCGGTGTGTGGTGTGTGCCTGGTCTCAGGCCTATCCGAAGATCGGAAATAATGAGCTCTGAGCTCGTTCCGTAGGGTAACGTCTGGCTGTCTCGTCAGAGACTGCAGCAGATCAAACAATCAAACACACACACACACACACACACACACACACACACACAAACACACACACACACACTAACCATACATCCATTAATCACCCCTACCCTTCACCTTCCTAATTAATGAACAGAGGAAGAAAAACGAGGCTGAGACACACAACCATAAGGGAGGCAAAGAAACACATTACTCACTCACAGCACAGGACGAGGAAAGCCCACTCGCTTATCACAGCTTTATTAAACCCCTTCAGAACCAAAACGCGCTTCCATACTCATTCTGCTTACTATTTGGTGATATTATACAGCTTCAGACACTTATGTGGAGGATTAAAACCGTGAAATCTGTGGCCATTAATCAACTGACCTCCACAGACCCTAATGTTAATAAAATGGTCTAATCGTACGCAAATCTCAAGGTAGAAATGTGTCCCAGTACTGAAGGGTTTAAGACGTAAAGAAAAGATTGGACTGGTTTGCTCTTCCTTTGTATTCCTTTGTAAACCCTCGCCCAGCACTCGTTTGTGTTGTGGCATTCCGGTAAGCTAAAGGAAGCACAAGTTCAGATTAAACAACTTTATAAGACGTAAAAAAAGCTGAGTATTGTTTATCTTTTCTTTGTATCCTTTTGTAGACAGTTGCTCATTACTCATGTGTTGCGGCGTACCAGTAAAATAAAGGAAGCGATCAACAGCCATAAAGAAGTCCAGATTAACAAGATGATAACGTGACGTGTCGGTAATCTTCGCGCATTTCCATTAACCACTAAAACGCTGCTATCCTGCTACTGCCGCGTCCTCCTGGCCTCGTGTTGAACGTGCTGTACCAAGAGGAAATTACCGCAGTCTTCAAGGATGTTTTTATTATTCTAGTAATAGTTTAATTCCGCACAATAAAGAGGAAACATCGGTAAGAACTTCACAAATCATCTCTTTCTTCTTTAACCCTTTCAGTACGGGGACGCGTTTTCATATCTATTCTGCTCACTATTTGGTGAGTTTATAGTTTCAGAAACTTATGTGGGGGATTAAAATAGTGAAGACTGGCCATTAATCTTCTGACCTCCATATAGACCCTTCCTAATGTCAATAAAATGGTCTAATCGTACACAAATTGCAAGGGAAAAAAGGTGTCTCAGTATTGAAGGAATTAAGAATAAGAGCTTTTACCAGTCGAAGAAGATATAAGGGAAAATACATTGACGTGGATGTATTACAAGGAGTGAAGACATCAGCGGAGTGACGCGAGACAAACCACCACGGAGAAGAGATGAAAGACGCCATAACAAACTTCCTTTTACACTTACTCCTTTGTTACATCTTATCATGTGGAGGAGACAAGTGGCGATTTAGCAAAGAATTCTCTCTGATTTACGAGATACAAGTGACGAAACATTAAGATAAGAGCCAGCCTCCTCTCATATCTGATAACATTACGAAAATTAACCGTATAAAAAAAATCTTTCTCATTCTAAAATCTGTGTCGGAGCACTGAGGGATGATCCTGTGTTAAGATGAATGTCGCTTTACGAAGAAATCTTTCTGACTTAGGAAATTACACCTGTCGGAGCATTAAGATGTGAGTATGAGTGATGAGGACACGCGTGATGTGTATGGCATGCAGTGTAGGAAGTGCAGGCGGCGTGACGGTTCACTGTTTCCAGCGTAAGGGTGCATGTGCCGTGTGACAGGTGACGATGACAGCAGCAACAGCAGCAACAGAAGCAGCAGCAGCAGCAGCACAAGCAGCTTGCTTCACCTGTGCGTGTGAAAGTTGTCAAAAAATGTAAAAGAATAGCAGAGGAAAAGCACAGGAATAGTTGTCGTTTGAAGAGATAAAAATGGAAGCGTAAGTGTGGGAGCTTCCTTCTTAAGTGATGGAGGAGGAAGAGCAGACAGGGTGAGAACGACACATAGGAGGAGGAGGAGGAGGAGGAGGAGGAGGAGGAGGAGGAGGAGGAGGAGATGATGATGATGATGATGATGATGATGATGATGATGATGATGATGATGATGATGATGATGATGAAGAAGAAGAAGAAGAAGAAGAAGAAGAAGAAGAAGAAGAAGAAGAAGAAGAAGAAGAAGAAGAAGAAGAAGAAGAAGAAGAAGAAGAAGAAGAAGAAGAAGAAGAAGAAGAAGAAGAAGAAGAAGAAGAAGAAGAAGAAGAAGAAGAAGAAGAAGAAGAAGAAGAAGAAGAAGAAGAAGAAGAAGAAGAAGAAGAAGAAGAAGAAGAAGAAGAAGAAGAAGAAGAAGAAGAAGAAGAAGAAGAAGAAGAAGAAGAAGAAGAAGAAGAAGAAGAAGAAGAAGAAGAAGAAGAAGAAGAAGAAGAAGAAGAAGAAGAAGAAGAAGAAGAAGAAGAAGAAGAAGAAGAAGAAGAAGAAGAAGAAGAAGAAGGAGAAGAAGAAGAAGAAGAAGCAGGAGAAAACTAATATTTTTGAACACGGGAGTACAGTGGGAGAACAGACACTAAGACTCACTGTTCTATCATAACATCTAGAGTACCTGTGCTGCATGAATTACTACAACTACAGTACTAATACTAATATTGCTGTTGTTGCTGCTGCTACCACTACAGTTACTGTACGAGTCCATACGGTACAGGAGGATAGAACTGAAGCAGAAGGAGGGAGGAGGTAGCAGAACAGGAGGATTGTGGGAGGTTGCAAGGGGCGGAGTTGAGGTAGGTTAGGGAGGAGACAGGTGGTGAGGAGGCTCGAAGGGCTGGAGGCGGGGATGTGGGGCACACTGAGTGAAGAGGACGGGGGCTGAGGGGCTGAGGGGCTGGGGAGCAGGAGGGAGGCCTCTCACCAGCAGCAGTGCCAACAAAATGGCTGCCTCACCACACCAGCTCGGCACTCGATCCATTTAATTCTTCTCTCATAATAAACATCGAAACGCCTCAGAAAAAAACTCCAATTACGTTCTTTCATTGCAGCATTATGGTCTCTTGATCGGAGGTGGTCGCCGCTCACTCACGGACACAAATGGAGGAGAATCAAAAGAAAAACTGGCCTGCAGAGAACTATGGCCGCTTCCTATCGCTAGATTTCTCCCCGGCATTCTCCTCCGCTCTCTCTCTTCGTCTGCCATTTTCTGCTCCCTGTCTACTATAACATCTACACTGCACCCCCATCAGGTTTGTTTAATTCTGAAGCATGCAAGGCTGAAACAATACAAGTAAAAGCATCACGAAAATTCTCTCCATCTTCCTCCCACTTCCTTCCTTCGCCTGCCATTTACCTGTTCACTCACTATACTATTAAATCTTCACTGCAGGTACTGTATTGTAAAGACAAGATTAGTTTTTCAAGTAAGAGGAGCTGAAATAATACAAGTTAACGTATCCAGGAGTAAAATAATAAGGTGTGTAAAATATCCGACAAGCTCAATAAGTGATGTTGAATTTTTAGAAAGAAATAAAAGAAATATAAAACAGAACCCAAAGGCAGATCATGAAAGTAAGCAGGTGGGTGTTTTTTTCCCACTTTCTTTCATATCTGGTTGTTTCTCTGGAGTGTTTCATTGATCCTATCTCTATTTCCATCAGTCGGTCGGTTTGTGTGTCTGTTTCTCTGTTTGTCTGTCTGTTCCTGTCTAAACATCTGTATTCCTATCCCTCGGTCTGTTTCCCTTCCCTTTCTTCAATCAATATAATGTCAGCATCTGTCTAAACTTATTCTCTCTCTCTCTCTCTCTCTCTCTCTCTCTCTCTCTCTCTCTCTCTCTCTCTCTCTCTCTCTCTCTCTCTCTCTCTCTATCTATCTATCTATCTATCTATCTATCTATCTATCTATCTATCTATCTCTCTCTCTCTCTTTCTTTCTCTTTCGGTCTAACTGTCTTCCTTCCTCTATTGATACAAAGTTCGTGTTCCTCTCTTGATACAAAGTTCGTGTAGTTCTCTCTCTCTCTCTCTCTCTCTCTCTCTCTCTCTCTCTCTCTCTCTCTCTCTCTCTCTGTCTTTCTTGTAAACCAGGGAAGAAGCAGTTCACATATCATACATCACATGACGTTTCCCGCCAATAATGCAGTAACGCGGGATTCACAACACCTGCTTTTGGTATAATTCCGTGACTGGCTTCCTTGGTGACTGATTTACACGGGCGTTACACAGCGAATCTCACCACGGCATTACTGGGGGACATTATGTGGTGGCGACGCGAGTTACGACCACTGGCAATGTAGTCACCGTGCTAACGAGGGAACTTGCAAGGGAAGACACAGAACTTGATGGTAAAGGAAGTTGTGTTACGGGAAGAAAGAAAGGGATTGTGAGGTGAATATTTGAAACCAAGGCTGTATTTTCATTTCCCCTTCATGTTCATCGTGTTAGTGGTGGAGAGGAAAGTGCAGGTCAGAGAGGAAAGGAAGAACGAAGTGGAGGTGCATGGACTGTGTAATGGAAGGTTCAACAGAGAGAGAGAGAGAGAGAGAGAGAGAGAGAGAGAGAGAGAGAGAGAGAGAGAGAGAGAGAGAGAGAGAGAGAGAGAGAGAGAGAGAGAGAGAGAGAGAGAGAGAGAGAGAGAGAGAGAGAGAGAGAGAGAGAGAGAGAGGAAAATTTGTATCACTTTTTGGAGTTTGTTTAAGCGCCACATTCAGAAACTCTTCCCTCTCTCACCGCGACCATTTTCAAAGACCACAGAGACGACTGGCCGAGTTCCGAAGAGTAGCTGTCCAGTTGATAATGCAGAAAACTTGTTAACTTGCCACTAGAATTACAGAAACATCTTTAAAAACCTGTGCCACTTCAACTAAACACCTTCCAAAATAGACCACAGGGATGATTAGCTGAGTTCTGAAGAATATTTGTCCTGTTCATAATGCAAAAACCTGTTAACATGTCACTAGAATTACAGAAACACCCTCAAAAACCCGTGTCACTTCAACTAGAGCCCTTTGAAAATAGTGAAGGTGCTGTGAGGCGCGAAATGTTTCAGAATATGGGACTAAAACCGTCAAAAAACATGATTACAATGCCTGTGTAACTTAGCGAGAGTTGAAGTAGCGCAGAAGTGTTTTAAACTATGGTCCTTTCTATTCAACACACAGGTGGCAGGGTGACAGTGTTCCGTGTCATTTTCGCTGCCAGCTGGCTACACAGGAGCCATGACACCAATGCCACTGACATACACACTCACACAGGCACGTAAAAAGAAAAGAAAAAAATCCATCGACTCACTGTAACGCCTTTCCAACCTTTAGCATTGCCTTGACACACTTACCCGACAATAACTTATGTCACCTCTCTCTCTCTCTCTCTCTCTCTCTCTCTCTCTCTCTCTCTCTCTCTCTCTCTCTTGCAAAAATCATAAGAAAAAACTGTATCATTTTCTCAATAAATCAGGGCACAGCTCCCCAACTCCCTTTAAAAGTGTAAGAACAAGGCGTACGTTGTTTTACCTTCCTTCTTCTAAACAGCCCAACACATCTGCACTGTCACAGGAAAACAGACCTTCATTTAATTCATTAACCTACTCACTGACACCTCCACAACACACTGCACAAATAATAAAAACAAATAAAAAATAATAACCACAAAAAACTCATCCAGCAAGAAGTGTAGTATTTTTTTTTTTTTTTTGTGGTGATTCTCTAGTTCTATTTATATCTGAGTGTTCAGAAAGGTGAAGGGAAGGAAAGCACTAATATATTAATCACTTCAGTACTGGAACGCATTTTTTACCCCGAGTTTTGGGTGTGATTGGACGATTTTATTTACATTAGGAAGGGTCTATGGAAGTCAAAAGAATAATGGCCAGAGTCTTCACTAGTTAAATCCCAACGTAAGTATCTGAGGCTGTATAAAGTCGCCAAATAGTAAGCAGAAAGAATATGAAAACGTGTGTAATGTTACTGAAGGGGTTAATAACAGTAGCAGTGTAGAAATTGGACTGGATAATGCTAAAGAAAGACTACTTAGGGCTGCAATAAGGGCAAGAAAAGATTGGTAGGAAAGGCAAGGAGTCTATCCAGGGCTGCTGTAGTAGTAAGATCATTGAAAGAACAAGGGGAGGCTGCTGGGAAATGCCGGGAGTTATTAAAGGGCTGTGGAAAGGGAACGATCACTGACAAAGGCTAGGATGAGTGCAAGGAGAGGCAGGGTATTGTGTAAGAGCTGTGACAGAGAGAGAATCATTGACAGGGGTTGGTAAGGTTACTATTGGAGGCAGGGATGGTTGTGTAAGAGCTGTGACAGAGAGAATCATTGACAGGGTTTGGTAAGGTTACTATTGGAGGTAGGGATGGTTGTGTTAGAGCTGTGACAGAGAGAATCATTGACAGGGGTTGGTAAGGTTACTATTGGAGGCAGAGATGGTTGTGTTAGAGCTGTGACAGAGAGAATCATTGACAGGGGTTGGTAAGGTTACTATTGGAGGCAGAGATGGTTGTGTTAGAGCTGTGACAGAGAGAGAATCATTGACAGGGGTTGGTAAGGTTACTATTGGAGGCAGGGATAGTTGTGTAAGAGGTGGAACAGAGAAAGAATAATTGACAGGGGCTGGTAAGGTTTCCGAGACTCGTAGGGAATAGAAAAGACAGGGATGGTCAGATAGAATGATAGGAATAAAGTAAATAGGCATGAGAGGAAGAGAGAAGTCATCATAACTTTTAAAAGGCCGTGACAGGGGACTGACTGGAAGAGATGTGGAGAGGTGGAGCGGAAAAGAAGGGAAGGAAGACGAGGAGGAAAGGAGTCACTGGCACAGCTTTCCCTTCTTATTACTGTCAGAAAAGGTGAAATACGGCAAGCTGAAACGCACTTAATTGAAAACACTACCACCATAAAATCCATCACCTCGACTCGACTCCAGTGAAGTGAGGTGAGGTGAGGTGAGTAAATCATTATTACTTTCAGTGAACCAGCCGACCCTTTCTCCCTTGTGTTGATGCACCCACACGGTTTCTCTTCCTGGCCACATGTGTGATGAGTGACCCCTGTGTTCAAGACAATTGCTCATTTTTTACCACGGTGTTTTTCCTCCACAGCCGCAAAAAGTCTTATTTTTGAAAGCAGTTTGAAGACTGTAGTAGTTTTTTTCCCTCATCCTCCCATGCAGCATCAATACTTTCACGTTAACTGCCGCGCACCGGTTCGCTCGCTGCAAGATGTTTGAGCTGGTGAATGGTGTGGAGACTGTGGAGAAGGTGTGGTGGTGGTGGTGTGGTGGGTGGACGGTGTTACGGGGCGCCACTGGTGTTTTATATCAGATATTGATGAGGCAAAAACTTTTTTTTCGCCACCATCTCGCCGTCAACTTTCTCCCCCCAGTAGAGCGGCAAGAAGGGCACTTTCACCCCACCTCCCACCTCTCCTTCCCTCCCTTCCTCCCTCAATTCCCTCCCCTCCCTCCTTCCCCTCCCTCCCCTCCCTCCTTCCCTCCCCAGGCGTGAGACTGCGACGAGAAAGATCCTGATCCCGCGGCTGCCCAAGGAAAGGTGCACAGGTGAAGGTGAAGGACAGACACACTAATAAACACTTTTCCTTCCTTTCTTCTCCACCTCCCCTCTTCCCTTTTTCCTCCATTCTTTCCTCCTTTCCTTCATCCTTCAGCCTTCTTCACCCACACTCTCACTCCCTTCTTTAACCCTTTTTTATTTTTTCCTCCACTATCCTACTTTTTTCCTTTTTCCTCCACTCTTTCCTCCTTTCTTCCACCTTTCCTGTCTTTCCCCCGGCTTCCTTTCATCTTTCTTCCAAATGACATGTCGACTTTTCACCACATACCCACAGCCCTTTCCTCTTTCCTCCACCGCCGTTCTCTCTCTCTCCTCCCTTCCTCCATCCTTCCTGTCTTAGCCTACGTGTCCCTTCATGTTCATTCCTTTTTTCCTCCACCACACATGTCTCCCTCTTTCCTCCACTCCATCCCTCCCATTACCCCCTTTCATCTTTCTTACCTCGTCCTTTCTTCTTTTTTCTTCATCTTTCTTTCCTCTGCTCAATCATTCTTCTTTTCTCCAACGTTCACCTCTTCCTTCGTTTCTCTATCATCCCTCTCTCTTTCTCTCCAACTTCCCTCTCCACTTCCCCTTCCCACCTTCCCTACCTCTCCCTCCCTCCTCACCTCCCTTTCCCGCCCTCCTTACCTCTACTCCCCTCCTCCCTCTGGCCACAGCACAAGAGCAGAGGCTGTAGCAAGGCTAATACATAGTAATTATACTTATCTGCAGGTACATCTGAATAATGCCCATGTTAGGTGTCGCCGCAGCAATCCCACCAGACAAGCATTCCTAGTTTAAAAAGGCGAGCTCGTTCAAGCCTTTTACGTTGCGGTAGGCGGGAAGTGAAGCGTGTAATGTGTAGTGGTTTATATACGTATATGTTAATGTGTGTGTGTGTGTGTGTGTGTGTGTGTGTGTGTGTGTGTGTGTGTGTGTGTGTGTGTGTGTGTGTGTGTGTGTGTGTGTGTGTGTGTGTGTGTAGGTATTTTTTTCCCTCTTACTATCTTGAATCAGACTTTTTTTTTTCTTTTCTTATTCTTATATCTCGAAAATACAGAGCCCCTTATACAGTGTTGATAAGGTGCTATTCGTGGTGAGTGTGTTTCAGGCACCCAGCAAAAACAGTCTGCGTGGCATTTATATTACTACGCTTACCTGTAGTCATGATCGAGCAACCTGCATTCACTCATTTATCGTCTCCCTTCAGTACCAGGACACGTTTTCATACTTATTCTGCTTACTATTATACTTTACACAGCTTCAGAAATTTATCTAGAGATTAAAATAGTAAAGACTCTGGCCATTAATCTCCTGACCTTCATAGACCCTTCCTAATGTAAATAAAACCGTCTAATCATACCCAAATCTCATAGTAAAATTGCGGCTCAGTACTGAAGGGGTTAACCTGCTTACAATCACAAGAAAACACAATCATTTCAATAACACATTAACACTAAAAGTAGACGCTGAACACAATGGAAGCTCCTGCAATGCGTTACTCCATCATCCTCCGTAACTAAACCAGGTGAACAATTTGAACCTGGCAGGGAAAGGATGTAATCTCGAATATGAAGGTGTGAGAACTTCCAGGAAACGCATCAGTGGAGGAAATAGTGATGAGGGAGGAAGGAAAGGTAAGAACGAGGCTGCTGTGTTGGTGTGGCCTGGAGACTGGAGGCAGATAAGCAGGGATCTTTATCTTCACTTGTATATCATCATCACCAATATTTAGGCTTCTCCTTCCCGTTTCTCTCAGTATCTCATTCATCCAAAGAAGCTAAACTAATGAATGAATAAAAACGAAAAAGGAGGAAAAGAAACGAAAAAAAAGACAAGGAAAAAGAACTGAATCTGTTTTCTTCCTGACCAGATCGTGTTCTCGTCCTCTCATTAAGGAAGAAAAAACAGCAAAACAATGATGAATAAATAAAAAAACTATTAAAGACAAAAAGATCTTAAATTTTATTTTCACTTGTATCCCAACATCACTAATATTTAGATTTTTCCTCTCCGTTTCTCTCATCACCTCATTCATCCTGTCTCATTTATCAAAGTCTACCTCTGCCTTTCTCTAATTCCTTCCCTCCTGCATCCTGCTTCTATATTTCCATCTTCCTACGACTTAACTTCTTTCAAAAGGGAGGTTTCAAGACATTTGTCCCTTTATTTCAGTTGAGCTTTTGACCTGCAAGGGACTAGTATTTAAGTGGGACTTTTTTTACATATATTTTTGTTGCTCTTGGTCAGTTTCCCCTCTTACATAAAAAGAAAAAAAAATCACAAGGTAAATTTGACCTCTTCCATATCCGTGTCTTTTATCTGTTCCCACTCTTTGCATCCTTCCTTCAGTCAGCGCCATCTATCTGGCTCTCTCTCATCGCTGGAATAATTCACGTTCGAGCTTTTCCTACTATTTGCTTTCTATCGCTGGCCAAAGGTGCGTTCTCACAAACTGGCCAGGTATGATGTTGATGTATATAGAAGGTAGGAATGATCATTGTTTATTAAATTTCCAATGTTAGTTTACATAATTTTCCTAGTTTCAAATTTCTACAGTAATTGATGTAGTCTTATAATGAACCTTAGCACTTTTACATTAAACACTTCAGTACCGTGACGCGTTTCCATAGTCATTTTGCTTACTATTTGGTGATTTTATACAGCTACAGAAACTTATGCAAGGGATTAGAATAGTGAAGACTGCGGCCATTAATCTTCTGACTTCCATAGACCCTTCTTAATGTCAATAAAATGGTGTAGTCGTACACAAATCTCAAGGTAAAAAATGCGACCCAGTACAGAAGAGGTGAAACATATATACCTTTTAGTAAGACAATACTCTTTTATGACTTTATTAGATTGGTTTATTTGAGTTAATTACTATCATGATCCCCTTTCCTTTGGTTTAATATGGACCATAACCTAAATTATTCTTGTCATAGTGTAATATTCTGTATTTCTGTAGTCAATAAATCTATCTATCTATCTACCTACTGGAGGAGACCTGTGCAAGAAGTCAACCCCTGACTCCTGACTCCTGACTTAAGGCGAAAGGTGTAGCACAAGTATACGCAGTGACGGTGAATTCAGCGGAGGTCTTCCTGGCGGTCACGGAAGTGGGGAGTTGTTGGTCCCGCCATTAGTGTTCCCAATAGCTGATTACGCCACATAATTCACCCGGGTGATTCACGTCGTGTAATTATCGTTTCATGGTAGATCATGCTGCTGATTATTGTCATCTGCCTCGAATCGCTTGTATGGAGCTGTACTCATGCTTATTTCTCTCTCTCTCTCTCTCTCTCTCTCTCTCTCTCTCTCTCTCTCTCTCTCTCTCTCTCTCTCTCTCTCTCTCTCTCTTTCTTCTCTTCTTTCTCCTGCTTGACGATTGTATTCCACGTTTCTCTCCCTTTTTCTTCTTTCTCCACTCGCCTGGATTGTCTCCTTTACTCATCATTATTGTTCGCTTTTCTTCCTGTTCCTGCCTTTTCTTCACTTAACTGGCTCCTTTTCTTCATTCTTTATATCTTTCTTATCTTACTTTAATCTCTCTCTCTCTCTCTCTCTCTCTCTCTCTCTCTCTCTCTCTCTCTCTCTCTCTTTCCTTTCTATCTCTTTCCTTTCTTGTCTCTACTGGCACTCCCTTTTCTTCACTTCCCCATTCTTTGCTCCGTACATTTGCTCTATTCTTTTTTTTGTCTTCTTTCCTTCCCTTTTATTTATACTAATGGTTTGCTTTTCCGTTCTCCACTAACCCTATTCTTCCCTTTTCCCTACTCAACGGTCCCCCTTTCCTCGCTTTCCCATTCCTCTGTTCCTCCACCTTTCTTTACTCTACCGGGCCTCCTGCTTGTCTGTGTTTACTCCTACCGTCGTCTTTTCTCCTTACATACCCGCCCCTTCTCCCTCCCCCGACCCTACACATCACCTTGCACAGCTCCTGATCTTTGTAGCCCAGCCAGTGTGTGCACAAGTGTGGGAAGACTCCATGATTAAGATTTTCCTTCCTTTCCCCCTATTCTTCCTTCCTCATGTCCGGTATTCTGTTACGCTTAGCTCTCTCAACATCACTGCTTTCCAAATGCTCCAGATGAAGATACTCGTGTTTCTAAGTGTTTTTATTATTCTGGTGATAGATTGGCAAGATTTTTAGTTCATCAAAAGGAGAAACTGTCTTGAAAACCCAGCCAGTTGTGTCTGTAGCCATGGAAAATCGTCGTAGTGAGAGGGGAAGGCATTTCTGAATAAGGGCGTCTGTCTCTTCTTAAACTTTCTTTCCTTCTTCCCTTCGACTCCTTCATTCTGATTTCTCCTCTTAATAGTCTGTCTTTTTCCTTGTTTTTTTTTTTCTCTTTGGCTAGTGTCGCTGGTGTTCGCTGGTGACATTAATGTGTTGGTATTCAAATAATGCAGCGCGGCGAATTAACAGCGGTATCCCTGCCACACTTCGCATTCCCCACTCGCTCGGTGTCTGAGTGTCTAGCATTCTATTTGGCACCCTGGTAACTGTAACACCTGGACTCTAAAGGGAATGCAGTGTGCGAAGGGCGTACCCACCCATCCCTAACACTCGTGCATCCCAATATGCGTGGGAGCAGGAAAGAAACGCCGAATTGCTTGCATTTTGAAGTAAATTTTTAAGAATCCACTTGTCTGAGGATGATTGTTCTGAAAATTTACATTACTGTACTGTATTGCTGTTTGTCTGTCTCTTGCCTTGTTTGGTCATGGAAATGCAGTCGAATTAACCCCCTTCAGTACCATGACGCGTTTCCATATTCATTCTGCTTACTATTTGGTGATTTTATACAGCTTTAGAAACTCGTGGGGGATAAAAAAAAAAAAAAGGGTGAAGACTGTGGCCATTGATCTTCTGACCTTCATAGACCCTCCTTAATGTCAATAAAACGGTCTAATCGTACACAAATCTGAAGGTAAAAATGTGCCTCGGTATTGAAAGGGTTAAGAACAAAATTAGTATTATGTGAAAGTTGTCAGTAAACCCACAGTCATAAACTTGAAGTATTTATTCTGGACGTTTCGAAGGCAATGGCCTTCGAAACGTCCAGAATAAATACTTACAGTCTATAACTGTGGGTTTACTGACAAGTTTACATTCACGATAGTGTGATATTCCATCCCTTTTATGTGAAAGTCTCCATAACCGTTGAAAATATATTGATGTAGTTTCGTCTGCATGAAAAGTTACCGGCCAGAAATGTAATACACGAGACAGAGCATGGCGGAGCAGGGCAGAGTGTGGTTTGATTCACCTACGGACAGGAAATACAGGCACGTACATATGAGTGCTATGTGCCTGGCCTTATTGTCGATGACGTACATGTTACTGTATTATCTCGCACCTCATCGCCATTATTACAGATCATTACCATCACACTCCCGATAACTGAGATGCTGCAAGATGTCTCCCCTCGTCCCCTTATCTTAGCCTGCACGCCCCAACACACTCACGCAACCCCCCACCATCCAACCAACCCTCCTCCTCCTCCTCCTCCTCCTCCTCCTCACACTTACCCTGCACTTCACGTTCTCGTCAACATCCTACCACACCCATTCTTCCACACTCCACTACACCCGCCTCCACTCCTCCACACCCCTCACCTACACCCAGACACACCACACACCCCCAGGATCCTCGGCGCCACCCTCTCTCACTCCCTCCAAGACTCCACAACAATCACCTCTCCTCTCCCCCCGCATCAGTACACCTCCTCCTCCTCCTCCTCCTCCTCCTCCTCCTCCTCCTCCTCCTCCTCCTCCTCTTCCTTCCCCTTCTCCTCTTCCTCCTTCTCCTCCTCTTTCTCTTCTTCCTCCTCCTTCTCTTCCTGCTCAGTCGCCTGTGAACGGGGCACACGAGTGAATTTCAAAGCATGGCGTGTTTACGAAAGAAAGTTTGAGTGTCTTGCAAGATATGGGTCAGGTTTTGTTGAGTTGTGTTAGCTTATATTACGTGAAGCTGCGTGAGGTGATATTTGGTGAGGCCAGCTGAGGTTAGATGAGGCTAAATAAGGTAAGGTAAGGTGAGGTGAAGTGAGGTGAGGTGAGGTGAGGTTAGGTGAGGTGAGGTGATGTAAAGTGAGATGAGGTGAGGTGAGGTGAGGTGAGGGATGGTTCTCATATTGTTTTGGGAGGTAGAGAGACATGTGAACCCAGATGCCTCACCGCCCTCACTCTGGAAATCCATTACGGTACAATCAACGGGAAGGTACCTTTTTTTCTTTCTTTCCCTCAATAAATACCTGGAAGTGCGATTTTCTTTTTTTCCAATCATTGAATTCCTGGAAGTGCTCGGTGTTTTTATTGTCGGCGGCACGGACATGCTACGCACACCCACTGGCGCTGCGGTGTGGGGCGCGATGAGGAGATACCAGCATATCCCTTCATTACAGAGTGTTGGCAGATATCTGTTCACTTACACAAGTATTTCTTTTATGTAAGAGAGGAGGACTGGACAAGGGCAACAATAATATAAAGAAAAAAAGACCCACTCAGTCGCCAGTCTCCTTATAGAGCCGATAGAATTCACCAACCGACAAGGACAAATGTCTAAGTATAGAAGCATAGAAGCATAACATAGAAGGCGCTGGAATACCTCAGTTCATTTATAGAAATAGTTATTTTTCCCAGCTATTTCAGATATCATAAACAAGCATTCGTGAGGCGAAGAGACGAGATAACACTCCCTGAATAACAACAGACAGGGAGGAGCCAAGAGACCTCACCTCATCCTCCAACCCAAGGCCCAAGACACGGAAAAGAGCTGCGAATGTGCGGGATAATATTCAAATCAATACGAGTTAATGCAACACATCAGTCAGGTGGTGGTGGTGGTGGTGGTGGTGGTGGTGGTGGTGGTGGTGGTGGTGGTGGTGGTGGTGGTGGTGGTGGTGGTGGTGGTGCAGGAGGGGTTAATATAATAAACTCCCATCACGTTAGAAAAGGTTAATAAAGCATGCATACTTAGGAGGTGACTGCAATGCGTTACAAGAGAGAGAGAGAGAGAGAGAGAGAGAGAGAGAGAGAGAGAGAGAGAGAGAGAGAGAGAGAGAGAGAGAGAGAGAGAGAGAGAGAGAGAGAGAAAAGGCAAAGTCAAATAACTACTTAATTAAGAAATCGGATAAGAGAAAATAAGAAAAAAAAATTATTGTAGGAGAGACTTAATTCTTGAACCTTTGCACGAAGAACGCTCGCAAAAAATAATAGAAAAACAAAACACTGTGAAGAAAAGAAAATACATGATCTCTCTCTCTCTCTCTCTCTCTCTCTCTCTCTCTCTCTCTCTCTCTCTCTCTCTCTCTCACACACACACACACACACACACACACACACACACACACACACACACACACACACACACACACACACACACACACACACACACACACACACACACACACACACACACACACACACACACACACACACAATAACACAGGGGATGTCCGTGACAAGACGATAGAAGCAAAAACTGGTTGCGTGGTCAAGAAACACTAAATCATTGAACAGCATCAGTTTATTGAGAGAGAAGTACGTTGTGGCGGGGAGGAGGAGGAGGAGGAGGAGGAGGAGGAGGAGGAGGAGGAGGAGGAGGAGGAGGAGGAGGAGGAGGAGGAGGAGGAGGAGGAGGAAGAGTTCGTGGAGTAAAAAAAAAAAAAAGGGAAGAGAATTTCATCGCAACAATAAGATATTTTAAGTAAGATGAATTATGCGAGAGAGAGAGAGAGAGAGAGAGAGAGAGAGAGAGAGAGAGAGAGAGAGAGAGAGAGAGAGAGAGAGAGAGAGAGAGAGAGAGAGAATAAAGAAGACCTCTTGAAAAGAAAGCTAAAAAAAATAAAACATAGCGGACTGGACAGTACTCTCTCTCTCTCTCTCTCTCTCTCTCTCTCTCTCTCTCTCTCTCACACACTCACACACACACACACACACACACACACACACACACACACACACACACACACACACACACTCTCTCTCTCTCTCTCTCTCTCTCTCTCTCTCTCTCTCTCTCTCTCTCTCTCTCTCTCTCATGCAGGCACGTAACTTAACTACCACAATAACTCAACCACACAATGGCTGTCGGGGGGAACAATATTCGTTATCGCAAATCACCTCGACCAAAAAAAGAGACGCAAATAAAAGAGACACCCATAATACACTGCCAAGAAAACGGGAAACGAACAGACCGTGAGATGAACAACGTTAAAAAAAAAAAAAAAAAAAAAAACCGGATCTTTCTTTCTCCAGCCCGTTAGTGTCACCTCGGCGCTTGGAGACTTGCTTTGGTTTCATGTTAACCCCTTCAGTACTGGGACACATTTTTACCTTGAGATTTTGTGTACGATTAGATTGTTTTATTGACATTAGCAAGGGTGTATGGAGGGGAGAAGATTAATGGCCATAGTCTTCACTATTTTAACCCCTTCAGTACTGGAACGCATTTTTACCTTGAGATTTTGCGTTCGATTAGATCATTTTATTGACATTAGCAAGGGCCTATGGAAGGCAGATTAATGGCAACAGTCTTCACTGTACTGGGACAAATTTTTACCTTGAGATTTTGTGTACGATGAGATCATTTTATTGACATTACCAAGGGTGTATGGAGGGCAGAAGATTAATGGCCACAGTCTTCACTATTTTAACCCCTTCAGTACTGGGACACATTTTTACCTTGAGATTTTGTGCACGATTAGATCATTTTATTGACATTAGGAAAGTTCTAAAGAGGTCAGAAGATTGATGATCAGTCTTCACTATTTCAATCCCCCTCATGAGTTTCTGAATCTGAATCAAATCCACAAATAGTAACCAGAATACATATACGCGTCATGGTACTGAAGGGATTAAGGACTCTTGAAGCCTGACTGTGTGTGAGGTAGCTTCGGGACATGAAGAGGCGGCAGCAGAGGACTAATGTAATGAATATTTTGACGGTAAGTGATGCTGACTCGTGTTGACTATCACACCTTCCAAGAGTGAATATAGATCTAATTTCATTCTTTTTAACGTTCCTTTGTTATTTTCCTTATTGTCATGGGAACAGTACCGAGTTAGTGGATTCCTATTGACAATGTGACACTTGTAAACTGATGTCAGTCATTGTATGTGATTTAACGGTCAAATGTGAAGTGATGAAGCTTTAACTCCCTTTCAGTATCAAGACACGTTTCCATATTCATTCTGCTTACTATCTGGTGATTTTATACAGTTTTAGAAATTCATGTGGACGATTAAAATAGTGAACACTTTGGCCATTAATCTTCTGACCTCCATAAACTCTTCCTAACGTCAATAAAATCGTCTAATCATACACAAAAATCATGGCAAAAATGCGTTCCGGTACTGAAGGGGTTAAGGTTTGTAATCTCCGATCATTCGCCTTACTATCTTTTCTCAAAACCATAAGGAAAGCAGCAAAATCCTGCCAGGCCTACACGTGGCTCTCCCTGTACGAAATAATGATATAATCTTTTCAATTGTACTATATACCGTACATTTACACCACAGCAGTATACTCACCTGAGGGAGAAGCGCCAGCAATCGGGGGGTTAACTCCTTCACTACTGAGATACTTTTTTTTTACCTTTTTATTTTATTTACATTATGAACTGTCTATGGAGGTCAGAAGATAAATGGCCACAGTCTTCACTATTTTAATCCCCACATAAGTTTTTGAAGCTGTAATAAATCGCCGAATAGTAAGCAGAATGAATATGAAAACGCGTCCTGGTACTGAAGGGGTTAAGGCGAAGCACGGTGCCGGTACTCGCAGCCGCACGATCCTCTCTGGCTGTGGTCGTAGATTGAAAGGTTTTCGAGGGTGTAATTTAGCATCTGAGTTGACGTTTACGAGGGTCGTTTGTCGGGCGATAAAGACTATAATAGCGTTGAGGGAACTAATGTTATTTACTGCTGCTGGATTTTTACCTTAAGAGAAGGACTGTAAGTGGGAGGAATAATGGAGTGTTCCCGCATGGTGGCTTTCCTGTGTACGCTGTTTTGCACTACGATAAATTCTCCATCGACAAGAAGGGAAGAGTCTTACGGGTCAGCAGAGACCAGTGTTCAGAAATGCTTTGCTCTCTCATAACTACTTTGAAGAGGTTATAAATGAAGGTACACGAGTTTTTTAGTAGTCTTTATGGTTCCAGTGACAGACTGACAACGTTTCACATTATTAAAAGGAGAAATACTCATAAGAACAAGGCTTATCTCTGTGGCCTTTGAAAACAGTCGTGGTGAGAATGCAAAAAGGTTTCTGTCTGTTGAAAGTACACGGGTTTTTAGTAGTCTTTTATGGTTCCAGTGACAGACTAATAACCTATCACATTATTGAAAAGGAAAATACTCTTAAGAACCGGGCTAATCATCTCTATGGCCATTGAAAACAGTCATGGTGAGAATGCAAAGATTTTCTGTCTGAATGAAGACGAAAAATGAGGCAGACTGAAGAAGAGGAAGAAAGATTGAATAAAACATGACTTGAGAGAGGAGGAGGAGGAAGAGGAAGATAAAGACCAACAGCCAGGGACCAAGTGGTTGTAACGTCTTAAATCAAGGAGGCGAGGTGACAGAAAAGTACAGTGTCCTTTCTCGTAAACCTGCGACCTTCTTTGGAGCGTCAGGAGTAAGGGAGGAGGTGCAGGAGAGAGGACCCGCGAACGCCACCCACCGGGAAGCTCACAGGAGAGACACACATCATGAATCAAACCTCTCTTCTACACGCAATCTTTATGCAAAAAAAAAAAAAATCACTTATTTCTGAATAAATAATGCTATTTTGCCTTTTAAGAATCCAAACATGTGTAATCTAATCTTATCTAGAAAATGAGACATTTTCCTGTGTTATTTCTTCATATGCCTTTCTTCAGTTGAGAACTCACACCCCATCAATAAAAGAATGCAAGCATGAGAGATCCAACCGTGAGATCTGGAAGATACGAGGAGCTGCAAGAAAGCCAGAACACAAGAAGCAAGCAAGAGAGCTCCCGCCGCAATGATAAAAAGGAGGGAGGGGCTACAGCAGGTCAAAACGCAGGAACGCAGGCATGAAAGCTTCCACCGCGATGACCTACGAGCGTGATGGACTGAGAGAGAGAGGCACAGGGCGGAGAGAGGGATCGACTCACGAGCATCAGCCACGCAGAACTAATGGAAGGCAACCCGTCGTCGCTTGAGAGTCTTATTACGCTCACAAAGGTAGCTGAACTCTTTACCCGCCTAACGAGACCGAACCAGCTCTTTAACACGCACTTAACTTCATGCAAAGTCCCTCTCGCCTCAATGATTTCATTAATTTCCTGATGGATTACTATCATCAGGATGCTCCCGCACTCCGCCGTTTCGTCATTATCCCTTTAGGACCGCGGACAAATAAGGAGGAGGTGTAACGTATGGAGACCCGGCACAAGGGAAAGGTACAGAGAGGCAAGCAGGTGAGGCCAGGCAATGGTAGGAGTACAGGTAAAGGAAGGCTCATAAGCACCAGGTGGGCGTCACACTTCGCCTAAAAAACACGTCGATAATTACAGTAATCGGTGAAAGTGACCGTCAATTAGCGGGAGAAGTGAGGTGAGGTAGGGAAGGCAGGCGGGAGCAGCAGGGGAGGTGAGGCAACCCGCTGGGAAGTAACGGTGGGGTGGGCAGGAGGGTATGAATCCTCGCCAAAGCTACGTCCTGGGAAACGCGCGAGGTACCGGGGCAAGGTGTCAAAGCCGCGGCGTTAATAATAGCTGTTTGCAGGCGTAACTCAGGCCTGTAATAACACCGCACGCTGCCACACTGCACTCTGCGCCGCGCCCCGGGAAGGTACAAGCTCTCAGGTGCACCCATTAGCGCCCACTCCCTGATCAGCGCCTCGCTTCAACCTCTCAGGCATACACATTAACACTCTCTTCTTTACACATGGATCCATGGCCTCACTAACGCTGAAAATCCCCTTCATATAAAACATAAGAAAATATATACTGTTAAAAACTGTGGAATTAATATGTTCTCGTGCACAGTCGATCGTGTTTTTTTTTCTTCTTCTTCTTACCATAAAGAATCCTCGCATGATCGAAATCTACCACATGTAAGTACTTGTTTTGCAGCTTCTCCCGTGTTCCTGCACACTGATTAGCCCACTCTGCGTAAAAAAATAGTAAAACAGTAAGAGTCTGCCCTAGTCGATGAGGAAGGCACGCGTACTCACCCACCTCCCCCCCCCTCTCTCTCTCTCTCTCTCTCTCTCTCTCTCTCTCTCTCTCTCTCTCTCTCTCTCTCTCTCTCTCTCTCAGAACCTGATTAAACAAAAGGAGAAATTCTTGTGTGGCTGTCTTCTTTATGGCACAGAAAAGTAGAATTATAATTGAATTCTTGATTTGTGCAAACGTTATCAAACAATTATACGCATACAGACTGAGGCTTCTACATTTTTTGGCGGAGAATGTTTGCCTTCATCAATGTACAGTTAATGACGACAAGTTCTCAAGGCTGAGGCGCATCAGAGCTTTGAAGGAGACGAGATTACCAGCATAGTCCCTAATCAAGACGAGTTGTAGCAGAGGCTGGCGTCAATAAACCTCAGGCTGGGGCTTGGCTGTAGTGCGCGCCTCTTGATGGAGACACAAATCGCGATACTGCCTCGGTATTAAATAACAGGTTATCGACTCCCAGCAACAGCCACCACCCCTCGGCGGCACAGTGTGTTGCCACACTTCCACGCTTGGCCAAAATCGTGTCTGAGTAAATACAAGTTTCTGCTTTATGGGCAGGTGGCGAGGCCTAATGGGTACGGTGCCTTGTTCAGCCTGCTATTTCCATCACTTGCTGAACCTGTAAAGCTGCCCCGCCCCGCCAGCCTCTCCACTCTTGACTCTCAACCACAAAACTTTTAATGGTTTTCTCTCATTCCATCCTTCACTCCTCACTGTTCAGAGACGGAGAGTTCCCAAGAAAACACCAATGGAAACGATAACTGAGCCAGGGAAAAAATGTATCAAATGGTGAAAGAGAGAGAGAGAGAGAGAGAGAGAGAGAGAGAGAGAGAGAGAGAGAGAGAGAGAGAGAGAGAGAGAGTTTGTAATCTGCGTGGACTGAGTCGTGTTCTTTTTTTTGCTATCATTCTCTGACAGGTAATCTACACATGTGTATTTTCTTTCACTTCTTGTGCAATGAATGAAGGCAGGAGTATTGCTCTCTCTCTCTCTCTCTCTCTCTCTCTCTCTCTCTCTCTCTCTCTCTCTCTCTCTCTCTCTCTCTCTCTCGCTAATGGATAGGTTTACCGAGTGAGAAGTTAAGCATGATAGGTTGAAGATTAACTATGTGATATTCTTTTTTGCTTGTGTGAGTGGCTCCTTGGGAAACAATGAGTGAAAGTGACGTGGAGCCTAACAATGTACTCTGGGCGTGCAACACAGAGGCGTAATGCTAGCGACCTATTGTATGTGAGGGAATCCGGCTAAGGGCAACAAAAGGGATGAAGTAAAGGCCCAATAAATACCCAAGACACTAGAGAGAGCAGACCAAAATACACTCCAATTTAAGAAAAGAGTACTGAAAGAGTACCACGCCTGTATGGAAGTCACTTCTGGCTTCTGTGTGTCTTATTGAACTGCAGGCAAAGAGCAAAAGTGACGGAACATTTCATAACTAACATTCACCGTAAAGTCACTGAAATTACTCGCTGCATAACCTTAGCAACACACTTAAGACTTTTTACAATGGTCTCGCGGAGCATATATATAATGGTGATATTTAAAGAACCTTAAGAATAAATACATACACAGTGGAAATCTTAAATGCAAGTGAAAGGTACAAGTATCGTGTATGTGTTAGGGTGGAGCTGGCTTCGTTTATTTCTTGTCTTTTTTGCTTAGATTAAATTCTTTTGTTTCGCCTTTTCATGGATGTTGCCTCCGGAGAGAGAGAGAGAGAGAGAGAGAGAGAGAGAGAGAGAGAGAGAGAGAGAGAGAGAGAGAGAGAGAGAGAGAGAGAGAGAGAGAGACGCCCGTACTCAGAAACGCCTTCCCCTTCTCACTGCGACAATTTTCCAAGGCCATAGAGACAACTAGTCGGGTTTTCAACACTTTCTCCTTTTAATAAACTAAAAAATCTTGCCAATTTCTCACCAGCACCATAAAAAACATAATATCTTCAACTTGAGCCTTTGGAAAGCAATGATGGTGGGAGAGAAAAGCGTTTCAGGAGAGAGAGAGAGAGAGAGAGAGAGAGAGAGAGAGAGAGAGAGAGAGAGAGAGAGAGAGAGAGAGAGAGAGAGAGAGAGCTGATCCAATAGAAAAAGATATACAGATGAGAAAGACTGCAAAAGAAACTAACGCACTTTTCTGTTCGTTAATGTAGAAAACATGAAATGAATCTGTGAGCTTTACAAGGAAGATAACGAGAGGAAGGATGCGACGAGCGGCTGTCAGGTAAATCTTGTTTGTCATGAGAGAGAGAGAGAGAGAGAGAGAGAGAGAGAGAGAGAGAGAGAGAGAGAGAGAGAGAGAGAGAGAGAGAGAGAGAGAGAGAGAGAGAGAGAGAGAGAGAGAGAGAGAGAGAGAGAGAGAGAGAGAGAAGTGGGGGAGGAGGCAGAAAGAGGCAAAGTGAGAGCCCTGTTCGAGTGTCAGTCAGTTTGAAGTGAGGGAAAGACGGAGGCAGGGAAAAAATAGTCGATCTGAGAAGAGAGTAATATAACTGTGGTGGTGGTGGTGGTGGTGGTGGTGGTGGTGGTGGTGGCGGTGGTGGTGGTGGTGTTGGTGTTGGTGGTGGTGGTGGTGGTGGTGGTGGTGGTTGACGTGCCGCTTATCCTCAATTACTGGGGATTGTGCTGCTGTGTGACGCGTTCTTTGTAATGCTTTAGGATTATCCCCAATTAGTAGTACGTAGAGCCCTCGTCCTCAAGCCTTCCTCCTCTTCCTTCTCCTCACTCTCTCCTCTTTTCTTCCCTTCCTCTCGTCCTAAGGTCTTCCTCTTCTTTCTTCTCCTCACTCTTTCCTTCTTTCTTCTCCTCTTCCTTCTCTTCCTCCTTTTCTCTAAGTCTTCATGTTATTCTCAAGTTTTTCCTCCTTCCTCCATTCCCCCTTTGCTCCTCCTCTTCCTCCCACTGCTCTTCCTTTCCCTCCTTCTATTCTTTCATCCTTATCTTCGTCCTCCTCTCTTCAACTCCTTTAATTTTCTCTGATTCCCATCATCACCACCATTACGTTCTCTGGTCGGACACTGTCACCACCGCAACATTCACACCACAAACGCCGCAATGCGACCTCAACGCTCTCAAACTCCCGACACAACCCTGCAAGGACCACGACCAGAAGGCACCAGCAAGCTTCTTCCGAGAGTTAAATCAGTCACTCGCAAGTCAGCTGCAACGTATCTTCTGTGTTGTTATATCTAGTCGTACTCTTCAATAACAGAAGCTAACCTAACCTAACATAACGTAACCTAAACCCCTTAAGTACTGGAACACATTTTAACCATGGATTTTGTATGATTAGATGATTTTACTTACATTAGGAAAACTCTATGGAAGTCAGATGATTAATGGCCAATCTTCACTATTTTAATCCCCACATAAGTTTTTGAACCTGTTTAAAATCACCATACAGTAAGCAGAATGAATATGAAAACGCGTCATAGTACTGAAGAGGTTAAGATTTACAGGTCGCTTTCTGTATTGATGGTATTATATCTGCTTGTAGTTAATGATGGTTATGGTGGTGGTGGTAGTAGTAGTAGCAGTGAAAGGACGAATGGTACAATAGATACAAAGACATAATAGATGAAAGCAATGTCTCTTAACCACACACACGTCACATATTCAATACACACTCTATGTTAACTGTACTGCACGTCTCTTCGCCACAAACTATACATCCTCTGGCTACATGCAGTGTATTTATAGACTCAACACACCACGTCTGCCACCACACCACACCCATACGTACATTACCTCCGTAGATTCATGGGCCGTCGAAGTAGAAAAGAGACACACCCAGAGAAAGAAGGGAAAAGAAAGAAAAAGAAAAAGAGAGACAGAAAAAGACACGTGCACCAGGAGGAAGGGAAAAACCCGCTTCTCCCTCTTCTTTTTTCACCATTCTCTTCCCCCACCCCCCATTCCTTTCATCGCCCTCCCTCTTTGCGTCCCCCTTTCTCTCTCTCTCTCTCTCTCTCTCTCTCTCTCTCTCTCTCTCTCTCTGGCCCTCTCTCTTTACGTCCCCCTTTCCATCCCCATCCTCGCCCTCTCCCTCCCTCTCTATGTCCCCCTTTCCCTCCCTCTCCTTCGCCCTCTCTCTCTACATCCCTCTCTCCATACCCATCCCTCTCCCTCTCCCTTCCTCTCTACCTCCCGATCTCCCTCCATCTCCCTCTTCCCCTCCCTGGCTCTCCCTCTCCTATCTCCATCTCTTCCTCCCTCT
>NC_059279.1:5492500-5507500 GCF_017591435.1 Portunus trituberculatus | reverse complement strand
GAGAGAGAGAGAGAGAGAGAGAGAGAGAGAGAGAGAGAGAGAGAGAGAGAGAGAAAATGAAGTAAGATGATGATGAAAAAACGTTAGAGATTGAGAAGACAAAAACAACTGATAAAGGTGTGAGACGAGAGAGAGAGAGAGAGTGAGAGAGAGAGAGAGAGAGAGAGAGAGAGAGAGAGAGAGAGAGAGAGAGAGAGAGAGAGAGAGAGAGAGAGAGAGAGAGAGAGAGAGAGAGAGAGAGAGAGAGAGAGAGAGAGAGAGAGAGAGAGAGGAGGGTACTGTTTTCTTATGTAAGAGTGTCTAGTTTTCATGTCTAATTTACACTTTTATTTTTCACTTTCATCTCTCTCTCTCTCTCTCTCTCTCTCTCTCTCTCTCTCTCTCTCTCTCTCGAAGAAGAAGAAGAAGCACCTGTCTCTAAAAAAAAAGGCACCTGTCTCTAAACAAAGATCCAAATGATAATAAGGAGAGTAGATGAAGAGAGAGAGAGAGAGAGAGAGAGAGAGAGAGAGAGAGAGAGAGAGAGAGAGAGAGAGAGAGAGAGAGAGAGAGAGAGAGAGAGAGAGAGAGAAAGACAGAATGACTTAAATTGAAGAAAAGTTAAGGATTGAAGGAAAAAAAATATAAAAAGTAAGTGTGGATGAAGGTGTGAGACTGAGGGAGGGTGGAGGGTGGAGGGTGGAGGGTGGAGGGAGGTTGGAGGGAGGAAAGGAATGGGGAAAGAGAGGGGGATGGAAGCCGTCACCTAAAGAGGCTGATGTTTGCTGTGCGAGCTTTTCACCCGTCAAGTGGGCACAGCAACACACCATCACTGCCTCTCCACCCTCCTCCACTGCACCACTCCACCACTCCCTCCACCACAACTGTCACTCCTCTCCCTCCTTCTGCCACCTCCACATCACATCCACCATTCCCTCCACCACAATTATCATTTTTCTCCCTCCTTCCACTACCTCCACATCACTCCCTCCACCTCTCCACCACTGTTACTTCTCTTTAAGATGTTGTCACTGCTCTTTTTCCTTTCACCACCTCCACATCACTTCCTCCACCTTCCACAACAGCTGTCACTTCTCTCCCTCCTTCTACTACCTCCACATCACCTCCACCACTCCCTACAATACAATTATCATTTCTCTCCCTCCTTCACCACCTCCACATCACTTCTTCCCCCTTCCACAACAACTGTAACTTCTCTCTTTCCTTCCACCACCTCCACATCACCACCACAATTTTCACTTTTCTCCCTCTTTCGTCCACCTTCCCATCATCTCCTCCACCCTTCACCTGTCACTTCTCTCTCATTCTCCACCCCTCCACCACAACTGTCACTTCTCTCCCTCCTGCCACCACTCCCCACATCACTTCCTCCACCCTCCACTATCCACGCCACATTCCGCCACTTCTCTCCCATAACGTCCCTCATTACTCCTTCCCTTCTCCTCCACCACTGGCATGCTTCATTATGTCACTCCCTCCATGTTATCTCTTCATTTTCTCTTCATCCTCCACTCTATCCATCACTGCTCCCTCCACAACCATCGCCATCTATTCTCTTCCATTATTTTCACTTCTCCTTCCATGTCTTGCACTCCTACCATCCTTAACCCCTTCAATACTGAGATGCATTTTTACCATAATATTTGGGTATGATTAGACGATTTTATTTGCATTGGGAAGGATCTATGGAGGTCGAAAGATTAATGGCTAGAGTCTTCACTATTTTAATCCCCATATAAGTTTCTGAAGCTGAAGAAAACCACCAAACAGTAACCAGGATGAATATGAAAATGCGGCATAGTACTGAAGGGGCTAACAAATTATCTCTTCTTCCTCTGCATTGTCTCCCTTCCTTCATGCTGTAGTTTGTTCTCTAATCCTACAGTTATTGGGGGATCTAAAGCTCGGTCTGCTTGAAGTCCCATGTAATAATCCCTCGTAAAGTCAGACAATTCCCACTCAACTTAATCTTCCTCGTTTCCATTACTGCCACCTCGCTTACTCATACTACCACCACCACCACCACTACAATCACTCCATTACTCTATCACTCCCACACTCCACTATCATTACTGCTTAAGAGACCATTACACCACAGTGCCGCCGCCGCCGCCGCCACCACCACCACCACCACCACCACCACCACCACCACCGCTACTAACACCAGTCAAGCAGGGGAGGGCGGTGAGAAGGAAGAAAGATGGAGAGGGAAGAATGAAGATGGTGACAAGTGGAATTACTGTAATTATGATAGAAGATCAGAGATAGTTGAAGAAAAGGAGAAACGGAGAGAGAGAGAGAGAGAGAGAGAGAGAGAGAGAGAGAGAGAGAGAGAGAGAGAGAGAGAGAGAGAGAGAGAGAGAGAGAGAGAGAGAGAGAGAGAGAGGCGAAGGGGGAAACGGGTAGCAGTTAAAAAGAAAGAAGTAAAAGTTTAAAAAGTGGGGATGTAAAAAAATAAAGATGGAAAAGAGGAACTGAGGAAGAAGGTAGAGGGAAAAAAAAAAGTGAGGAGGAGAGGGCTCAAGGGAGGAGAAGGGGAAGATAGAGAATAGCAGAAAGTAGAAGGTAAAGGATAGATTGGAGGATAGGGTAGAAGGAGGAGAGAGGAAATGTAGGAGGATAGCACAAGGTAGAAGAGAGAGACAGAAGGCGGGATAGGGCACGAGGGAGTGGGGGGAAGGTAGGAGGGTAGCAGACAGCCTTCCGCTCGTCTCGCCTCTCGCCAGGCAGGTAGGGCACGGCGGAGGCCCAGCCAAGCCAAACAGTCGCCTTGTTTGCTCACGACTCGGTCTGGCCTTGTGTGCGCCACTCCTCTTCCTCATACTCGGCTTAAGGAGCCTCAGCAGGACTTCCCACTTCCCCAACCCGGCACACACACAAACAATTTTCCTTCATATACAATTTAGAAGCACCAGCACCGCCCCGGGCTGCTTGCTAATGATTGTGTCAACAAGCAGGGCGCACCTCCGCCTGGCCTGTCCCTCATGCAATCACTTCCCTGCCACTGCCGCCCGCCGCCGCCACCATCACCACCACCACCACAACCAGTACCGCCATCACCAACACCATCACCACTGAAATTACGAAACCACGAGCCACTACCGGCCGAACCAAGGTCTCCCCGCCAGCCATCAATATTCCTCAGACGCTGCCAGGTCGCCCCCGCCTTCCCTTCCAGACTTAATCCCTTCTTTTATCATCCACACACACAGATCCCACTCCTCCTCCTCAGCCTCGTCTTCCCCGCAGTAAGAAGGAAGTAGCTGCCAAGCGACGCATTCCTTCCTCCCGCAACTCAAGTGGTGTGTGTGTGTGTGTGTGTGTGTGTGTGTGTGTGTGTGTGTGTGTGTGTGTGTGTGTGTGTGTGTGTGTGTGTGTGTGTGTGTGTAAGGGCAAGGATATATCAAGCTCATCTCTCCTTCCCCTTTGCTCCGTTAAACACACACACCATCTCTCCCATAGTCGCGGTTTACTACTACTACTACTACTACTACTACTACTACTACTACTACTACTACTATTACTATTACTACTACAAACACCACCACCACCACCAGTTTACGTAATGGGAAACACTGCGCTAAGGAGGTACACTAACAGTTTCCAGATATACGCCTCGGTCAACGTAGCTTCAAGATTTTGTTATGAGGCTGCAATTAAGAACAATATCACTAACCACGCGTGTACCTTTAAAGTGTCATCTGAAACACTACCTGCCACGCACCGCCACAACATTCACAAGACTCTAATGAAGTGACACGAGTTTTTTCTGGTTTCTAGTTGCAGACAGATATTGCTTTATTATCAAGAGGAAGAACACAAAATAATTCATGCCCTTTAACATTGGTCGAGGTGAGAGAGCAGTGCGTTTTTAATGCAAGCTTACTGGTGGAGGAAGGCTGCCACTCTCAAGGTAAGGCAATGCACTCACTCAGCCACTCAGGGCAGAGCCAACCTGGACACCTCACCGACGCCCCTTACTTAAATAAAACGAGGCCACGTTCCTCCGTAGATTTTCACCGCAAGTCCATAGGAATGTTGTAATTGATTGGTGAATAGTGTAGCTAAATGATTAGTTTGTCTTGATTTCAGGCTGATCAATGTATAGGTATAAGGTAAGGAATAATTAACCCCTTCAGTACCATGACGCGCTTCGATATTCATTCTGTTTTCTATTTGATGATTTTATACAGCTTCAAAAATTCTCACGTGTGGTGTATTAAAATAGTGAAGACTGCGGCCATTAATCTTCTGACCTCCAAAGTCCCTTCGCAATGTGAATAAAATGAACAAATTATAAACAAATTTCAAGGTAAAAATGTGTCCCAGTATTGACGAGGCTTCAATAGAGCAGACTGAAGAGATTATAAAGAGAGAATTGATAAAAAACGAATGGATGGGAAAGAAGAGGAAATATAATGAAAAGTTAAGAGGAACAGAACTGGAAAGAGAGAATTAGGAAATAATCATATAATTTCCATCTCTTCACCTCTTTTGGTGGTGGTGGTGGTGGTGGTGGTGATGGTGGTGGTGGTGGTGACGTCACAGACCGGCCACACAGTAAACACTTCCCGCCAAGATCAACACTGACGGAGGGGCGGCCAGAGGGAAACCCACCCACTCCCGCCACCACCACCACCACCACCACCACCACCACCACCACCACCACCACCACCATCACTTCCATCCTTCCCTCGAAACGGACTTTGCTTTCTATCCACTCGTACTTTATTTACTCATTCGCCTTACTTTTATTTACTTATGAACCTCCTCCACCAACACCACCACCACCACCACCACCACCACCACCACCACCACCACCACCTTTACCACACCACCACCACCACCACCACCATTTGAAGGAGGAGGAGGAGGAGGAGGAGGAGGAGGAGGAGGAGGAGGAGGAGGAGGAGGAGGAGGAGGAGGAGGAGGAGGAGGAGGAGGAGGAGGAGGAGGAGGAGGAGAAGTCGTAGTGATGGTAGTATTGATGGTAGTGGCGGTAGTGGTATGTACCAACACGCCTCACACACACACACACACACACACACACACACACACACACACACACACACACACACACACACACACACACAGACAGACACACAGACGGACAGACAGATAGACACCGCTATCACAACACGTTCTTTGGGTGTTAAAAATCATCCACAGGGGACGAAAAATTAAACGGGGCCGATCTTGACTGCTGGAATGTGTGTGTGTGTGTGTGTGTGTGTGTGTGTGTGTGTGTGTGTGTGTGTGTGTGTGTGTGTGTGTGTGTGTGTGTGTGTGTGTGTGTGTAATATATGCGTGGCGCGTGGGCTGGCAAGGGGCGAGGCTACAGATCATGGAGGGATAAGCTTTTTATTACCACTGACATGAGCCGCGATACCTTGTCCTTATGATGATGATGGTGGTGGTGGTGGTGGTGGTGGTAGTGGTACTGGTGGTGGTGGTGGTTCAGAAATCAATGGTGGCAGTAGTAGTAGTAGTAGTAGTAGTAGTAGTAGTAGTAGTAGTAGTAGTAGTAGTAGTAGTAGTAGTAGTAGTAGTAGTAGTAGTAGTAGTAGTAGTAGTAGTAATGATAAAGTTTTCATAATGTCCTTTCTTTTTTTTTTTTTTCAATTTTCACATGCTTGGTAACCACTCATCTTTCCATGGCAAGGCGACCACTAGACGATTCAAACTCCGGGTGAAAGATACACTCGGCAACTGTGCAACCTTAAAACACAGCCAGGCACCAAAAATAACCTCGGACTCGGAGATTTCAACACGGTCACAAGGAAGATTCCCTAACATAGTGCGTAGGAGGTTCGGTATGGGGGCGGAGGTAGGAGGGGGGTGGGCCTGGAAGGGGTGATACTGCATGCGCGTGCGCAGCTCAAGTAAAGGTGACATGTTAATTTGAGGCTCAAGGTCGTGTACTGTGTTTACATTATCTGAAAAAATTTTATTGTGATATACGCTGCAGTGAGGAAGAGTAGATATGTATGTGTGTGTGTGTGTGTGTGTGTGTGTGTGTGTGTGTGTGTGTGTGTGTGTGTGTGTGTGTGTGTGTGTCTAGACGGAAGACGTACACACGTAGCAGCTTTTTCTATTATCTTCTCCGTTTCTCTTCTTATCTTTATATTTCCTCGTTTCTTTTCTCCCTTTCACTGCATTTTATATTTCACTGCATACTCATTTTTTACCAGCCTTCACTAAAACACACACACACACACACACACACACACACACACACACACACACACACACACACACACGCTTACACACTTTCAAAACTTTTTGCTGCATACATTTTTCTTTTTCTTTTCTTTTTTTCTGACGTCAAGAAATCGCGGCCCGAATTGACACCATGTTCAGAGTGTTCCAACAAATTAAAACTCCTGACGAAGGTAAGCACGGGGGGAAGAATATGAAGACATTACTGTGTGCCGAGTCTGTTCCTGTCGACTCCTTTTAATCAATAGCAAATACACATAAGAAAGTAAAAAATCAGAGGAAGCTGCAAGACGCCCTCAAGCCTACCCGCGAGTCCCAGTGTGAACAAAACTACCTAATTCCACCAATCGTCCCTATCCATAAATTTGTCTAATCTTTTAAAGTTCACTATTGACTCAGCACTAACATGATTACTAAGTCCGTTCCATTCATCTACCCCTCTGTAAGAAAACCAGTTCCTTTCCATTTCTTTCTTAATCCTAAAAAAAAACTCCTTCTGAAGGTTTGCCGTCAACTGGATTCGAACCTAGTTTATTTCGGCCACAACGCAATGTACTAACCACTATACAATCACGCCCACTGAAAATTTATCATAAAAGGACAATTCCAGTTTTTTTACCATGACAGAACCTAACAACATCAACCACCACCACTGCTACCACCACCACCACCATCACTACAATACTATTCCATCTACTCTTTTTGTTAATAACATATATAACACTAACTACTACTACTACTTCTACTACTACTACTACTACTACTATTACTACCACCGCCACTACTACTATTACTACTACCACTACTATTATTTCTACTATTACCACTACTACGATTATTTCTACCAAAAAAAAAGTCCCTCCCACCACACGTAGCACTCGCAGCAGCATTAAGCTTTAAACCATGATGGATGGTCCCAACAAGACATCTCCTCGCCGCCTCCCAGTCTCTCCCTCCCGCAGGCAACTCCCACTTAGTGCTTATTTATTGCTCCGCCACCTGGTGCTTGAGTATGCAATGGAGAAAGTTTGACTTGAAATGCTGGTTTGTATCTCTCCCCCCCCCCTTACCTCTCTCTCTCTCTCTCTCTCTCTCTCTCTCTCTCTCTCTCTCTCTCTCTCTCTCCAGTGTGTGTAATAATAATAATAATAATAATAATAATAATAAACGGTTTATTAATTAGGCAATGTAAAAAAAATACACTGAAAATGTACAGGGTGTGTGTGTGTGTGTGTGTGTGTGTGTGTGTGTGTGTGTGTGTGTGTGTGTGTGTGTGTGTGTGTGTGTGTGTGTGTGTGTGTGTGTGTGTGTGTGTGTGTGTGTGTGTGTGTGTGTGTGTGTGTGTGTATCCAAGAAGCTGTGGAAATCCCTAGGTAAGCAGAAGTGGACAGTCACTGCAAACATTCTCTTCCACTCCAAACCACAAAAATCGAGGAATTTCAGTTCGACCAAACAAACAGCGATACGAACAATTATTTTCTCACTTGCAAATAAAACAGTAAAAAGGTAAAGACTTGCTGCAAAGATTCGAGAGGGAGACTTTCTTTCCTTGTGCCAAATTGTTAGTACAGGTTATGGAGCCGCAACAATACAGACACATGGCTTCTAGATGTGTTTTCGGACAGCTACTTCTGCCAATATCTATAACATTAAATCGTCCAAGGAGCCAAACACTGTACCACAAAGATGGGCACCCAAAGTTCTGACAGGTAATTCATGGTGAAACGTAGTGGTGATGACAGCAATGGTGAGCAGTGGCACGTCACCATCAGTCATCATCAGTCATAACCCTCATCACCACCTAGACAGTTCACTATCAAGGCAAGAACTGGGAAATTTAATCTTAGTAGGAATGAAGTGACAAGATAATGGCGCCAGTTTCTCACTCAGTCACATTTTATGAAGAATTAATCCTTCCCAAAAACTTGTGTTAATGAAATATTGTCAAGAGTTTATCACTACATCATTTTATCCCTTCATCTTTTCCTTCTTAGCGCGTCTCACGTGAAGACATCAAGACATCAAGGCCTCACATCAGGCGTCAGGTTCACGACTCCCTCTCAGTGTGCGTCTGGCGTCATCAAGGCTGTTTCATGGCCTGTCCCTCCACCCACAAATTAAGCTTTCACCTCCACGCCACTCTTGTAATCATTCATTAACATTCACTTGTCCTGTAGCCAGCCAGCTTCCCTCCCAGGTCCCTTCCCTGTTTCCTCCTCCTCCTCCTCCTCCTCCTCCTCCTCCTCCTCCTCCTCCTCCTCCTCCTCCTCCTCCTCCTCCTCCTCCTCCTCCTCCATTTCCTCTTTAGTATCAGAAATTATGTAAACAATACAAGGGATATTCCCCTTATCCTCTTTTCTCTCTCTCTCTCTCTCTCTCTCTCTCTCTCTCTCTCTCTCTCTCTCTCTCTCTGTGCTACTTTCACTATCCTTTCACTATTCTAGTACTGAACACCTTTCCCTTGAGAACACAACCCGCACCTTGTAACAGCCAGCCTTGTATATAAGACCAACAGATTTACTACAGTTGTAAGTTCTTCCTTCGTGTTCCTTTGTGTTCGTGGGATTCTGTTTCTTGACACCCTCATCACGCCACAAGTACACCTTACACTGCCGCTCCACAACTAACACACGAGTTTAGGAGTGAGTGACTGACTCTGATTGCGTCTGGCGGACAAAAATTACAGTCTATTCAGTCCCAACCACCTCGCAGGAAGGACTGGACAAAAACACTGGCGGCTGGACAGACATACAGACAGACACTGCAAATTGCTCCAAAATACTGACAACCTCCTGAATATGATGAATTTTGTCCGCATCTTGTTATTCCGTGAAGACCGCTACACACACACACACACACACACACACACACACACACACACACACACACACACACACACACACACACACACGGCCCGGTAGCTCAGTGGTTAGAGCACTGGCTTCACAAGCCAGAGGACCGGGGTTCGATTCCCCGGCCGGGTGGAGATATTTGGGTGTGTCTCTTTTCACGTGTAGCCCCTGTTCACCTAGCAGTGAGTAGGTACGGGATGTAAATCGAGGACTTGTGACCTTGTTGTCCCGGTGTGTGGTGTGTGCCTGGTCTCAGACCTATCCGAAGATCGGAAATAATGAGCTCTGAGCTCGTTCCGTAGGGTAACGTCTGGCTGTCTCGTCAGAGACTGCAGCAGATCAAACAGTGAAAACACACACACACACACACACACACACACACACACACACACACACACACACACACACACACACACACATAGGGTAACTAAAACAACATTACACCTTGAGACCTTCACAGCTTCGGTCCTGTTAACCACACAACCACACCTGCTTCCCAGTCAGCCCAGGCGGCCTAGTTTACCTGAAAGACCTCGAACTCCTAGGTAGGTCACTTGATAAACAGGTGCAGTCACTCCCTTCACTCCCCTCCCTCCCTCCCGCGAAGTGTCATCCACTAACGCCACTTATTCTGATTGGCAGCGTGGCCGAGATAAGCGAAAAAAAAAAAAAAAACTCGCAGTTCAAGTAGCCTATGTATGTCTGCCTGGATATAAATACAGTGGAGGCTTGAACGCTAACCTACACACGGCCTCCTTCATCTCTTGGGTATTTCCAGTCTGAGGATGAGTCTAAACTTAATGATAGCTGGGAAATTTTATTGGGTTAGTGAAGGGGAGAAGACAAATGCATGTAAAAACTTCCCAGGGACAGTGATAGTGCAGAACAGAGAGGAGGAAGCAAAGACAGACGCACTAGTTTCCAGTTTCCCAGCTCTGAGGATGAGGCTAATTCTAACCATCCCTGGAAACTTAAGGGAGAGGAAAAATATACACATAAAAACTTCCCAGGGACAGTGATCGTGCAGAATTGTTAAGTGGGGAAGCAAAAGACGGCTCATCAATATAATTTACCAGGTGGAGAGTGTGATGACACCAACACACACAAACCCCAAGGCGAGCAGGTCTTCTCTTCCTCCCACACGTCACTAGGGGAAGCAGACGCACACAAAAACAAAACTCCCCAGACTTTATGGGTTTTCCGCCACTGGTACACATGATATTTGCTCCGTCACTACTTGTAAACATGGGAGAGCGCGTCCTTTAACTATAGGTGTATGTGTGTGTGTGTGTGTGTGTGTGTGTGTGTGTGTGTGTGTGTGTGTGTGTGTGTGTGTGTGTGTGTGTGTGTGTGTGTGTGTGTGTTTGTGTGTGTTTCACTGTTTGATCTGCTGCAGTCTCTGACGAGACAACCAACCGTTACCCTACGGAACGAGCTCAGAGCTCATTATTTCCGATCTTCGGATAGGCCTGAGACCAAGCACACACCACACACCGGGACAACAAGGTCACAACTCCTCGATTTACATCCCGTACCTACTCACTGCTAGGTGAACAGTAAACAGGGGCTACACGTGAAAGGAGACACACCCAAATATCTCCACCCGGCCTGGGAATCGAACCCGGGTCCTCTGGCTTGTGTGTGTGTGTGTGTGTGTGTGTGTGTGTGTGTGTGTGTGTGTGTGTGTGTGTGTGTGTGTGTGTGTGTGTGTGTGTGTGTGTTTGTGTGTGTATGTGCGCGAGTGTGTGTTCAGGGATAGTCACGTGCGTGTTGTCCTGTCCTTAAAAACACTCTTTACTGTAATTATCAAAAGAAGATCGAGATAGAGTGACACAGAGGACGACTAAATTCACATTACGCACCACGTCTTCAGTGCGGCGGCCGTTACGCCAGAGGAATTTCGAGTCTTGGCAGAGAATACGTGTAAACTAGACATCACGAAGGTGGAAAGGGAAGGCCCAGCTACCTGCTACCTGGCGGCGGTAATGAGAGGTTACAGGTGAGGCAAAAACGGGACCTCCGCGGCCACCAGTGGAGGGAGAGTGGGACTAATTCAATAATCTTGGGTTGTGTGGGACTGACACATGACCTTACGAGGCGCTCGGTGCACTTGGCGGTGCCGCTGTCACACCGCTTGCTCGCGCCTAACGATGGTCGGAATCAGCTGATTGGGCTGACCAAACTCGGTTATGCGAGCCGTTGGGTGAAAAACATGGCACACATATACGTACAAGCACAAAATAATCAGGCAATTACTGACCCCGAAAATAATTCAATTATAACTCAAAATATATTTTTGTCTTAATCTGCCGTAATAAATATATCAAATACCAACAAAAAGTTATTACTGCCAGTTCCCAAGTACTCTTTACTAAAAATAATTTAGATACAAGTATTATTCTAATTTAAATTGTTCTTCTCGTTATTCTTGTTGGCCTTTTCCTAGAAGTGGTCGCCTTTACCTGGAACTGCCTTCTTCACCAGAATGAGAGTGGCCAGCGGGTGTCGCCGTACCCAAGGGTGTGCAATGAGCACGGTGAAGCAAAGGCTCGCCACACACTTGTTATAAAAGACAGGAAACTCTCACGAAGACTGTGTCTAATCATTAAATGGAGTAAAGCTTCCGACATCCAAAGATAGCTAAAATTCCCAGTGATGCGGTGAGAAAATGACAACGAATATAAACATATCAACTCGGAAATGATAACGTTAAGCAAATTTCTAAAAAAATTCAAAATACTGAGGATGGAGAAGTGTGGGTGAGAGTGTATAGGAAATAAAACACTAGTGAAAGAATCATTGGTAAATAAAAGTGAATAATAGGGACATTACCATGAAGCTCCACCAATAATGGGTCTAGGCCATGGGAGAAATCCAAGACGCTGCCTATCACGGAGGTCACACCGTCAACAGACACCGCATGATATGAGTCAGTGAGTGTCTGAAAACGTCCCATTTAGACTCGAAACTTTCCAGACAGACAATCGATGCTCAGGGCGATGGTTTCCAAAAGTAGCGGTGGCCTATTTCTTCTACGCGGGTGAATGTCAACACGCATCCAGCCTCAAGCAAAGGTTGGAGGTGATGGACAAAGACGAGAAGTTTCACCAGGCAATGAGAGAGCGAGGAAACATAGCAGATGTTAAGGACGGGACTTTTCCTAAAGACGACACAAGCCCTTGGGAGTTTAGCCTACATAGGGCATAGAAAACTCCCTCTCCCTTACCTAAAAGTACGTTAATAGTGTGTATGAAAAATAACCCGCCATTTCAACCGTTTTCAAATTACCGTGGGACAAGGGAATGGCGGCGGCGGCGGCGGTGGTGATGGTGGTGGTGGTGGTGGTGGCGGTAGTGATTATAATACAGCAGCGGTAAAGAGGACATGTAACACTTATGATACTGGCTGACAAGTGAACCATAATGCCTGTGTGTGTGTGTGTGTGTGTGTGTGTGTGTGTGTGTGTGTGTGTGTGTGTGTGTGTGTGTGTGTGTGTGTGTGTGTGTGTGTGTGTGTGTGTGTGTGTGTGTGTGTGTTTGCTGGCATGTGCACGCATACATGAACAAGAATGCTCTGTATGTATATGTCTATTATTTTATCTAGCGTCTGCCTATTTTGTTTGTCTGTCTTTCTATCTGTTTATTTCTCTCTCTCTCTCTCTCTCTCTCTCTCTCTCTCTCTCTCTCTCTCTCTCTCTCTCTCTCTCTCTCTCTCGTTACCTTCACCCTTACCTACCTTTCTTTCTCCTCCCTTCCCTCGTCCCACTCTCTCCCAGCTACTCTCTCACCTCCCTCCCCCCCTCACCTTTCTCCCGCAGCACGTATTCCTTCCCAACAGTAAACCACTCCACTATTTCCCCGTCAATAGATCACCCACACCCTGTCATTACCTCACACCTCCACTCCACACTGCACCACCTCCCATCCCATTCCATCCCATCCCAGCTCCTGTTCCCACTCTCTCTTTCTCTTTCTCTCTCTCTCTCTCTCTCTCTCTCTCTCTCTCTCTCTCTCTCTCTCTCTCTTGTCATTGTCCTCTTGCGTACAAAATCAAGGAAACGACTGCGATAAATAATAAGAGAGAAGTATCATAATTATGCCTAACTTTCGAACTTGCAGCTTTGAAATGAAAGTGAATGGAATGCACGTTTCCCTGCCAGACACAATCACCTTTCTGGCAGTGCGGTGAACACACACACAAGCAAGCATTTGACCCGGAAGTCGTTATCATTCCTCGGGAAATGGAAATCGCAATCTCAAGTCCTCCCACGTATTTCGCGGACACATAATGCAAAGGTTTAATGCCAAAAATATTTCCGCTTCAGCTGGTTCAAAGACGGTGGAGACAGCACGGGACATACAGATAAATTAATGATTAAAGAAGACTTTTTTTTAATGTAAGAGATGGAAACAAAAAAGGCCCACTTAGTTGCCAATATGAATGGATATTTGTCTAGAAACCTCCCTCTTAAATAAAGTAATGTCATAGGAAGTTGAAAATATAGACAGGGAGTAGGACGAATAGTTACTAAGAGAAAGGTAAAGAGTAAATGCCAAGACAAATATCAATGGAAAAGTGGATGCGTTCCCAGAAGGTTGAGAAAATCATACAATAGTTTTCTTTTCTTTTTAATCAGTCAGTCAAGCAAATCTTCTCTGCTGTACTTCTTTGTGAGGGAGGCATCGAATCAGATTTTTATTTTCCTTTTTTTTCACCACGAGCCTTTTAACGTAACAAAGGGGAAATAAAATACCTCACTTTTAAACAATTCTCAACTCCTACCCAGGTTCTTTTATATTGAGTGTTTTAAAGTGGCTAATTTTATTCCGGTTTGTGTCTTAATGAGAATCTATTAACTGTAATTCTCGAAGATGAAAAAAACTGGTCAGGATGTGAAGGTGGAGTCAGGATGTGTGCGGCGAAGGGAGCTGGGAAGAGTGTCGCGGGGTGTAGCCACAGAGTAGTTTGTGTAGCTAAGCCCCGTATTCAGGAACGCCCCGCTCTCTCACCACGACTATTTTCAAAGGCCACAGAGATGATAAGCCACGTTCCCAAGTGATTCTCCTCTTATTCATGTAGAAATTTTGTTCGTCTGTCACTATTGCGGGCTTAACTTCAACTACAGGAATTTAAAAGTAATGGCGATGTGGCGTAGAGATGTTTAAGAATATGGTCCTAAGGTTAATATTCCCAAACATTGTGCGTCACCTCCACTATTTCAAGAGGCTTTATTTACATCTATACGAGTTCTTAGGGCGTTTTTACGGTTCTAGAGGCAGACTGACAAAGATTTCTACATTATTAAATGGAAACACTCTTGAAAACCCGGCTAATCATATATGTGGCCTTGGAAAATAGTTGTGGTGAGAAAATGAAGCGTTTTTAAGGGTGCTTTTACGGTTATAGAGGCAGATTGACAAAATTTCTACATTATTAACTGGAGAAGCACTCTTGAAAAAACGGCTAATCATATCTGTGGCCTTGGAAAATGGTCGTGGTGAGAGAACAAAGTGTTTCTGAATACGGACCTAAGAGATGTGGAAGGTGTAGGCAGTGAGAAGAGTGGAGTGGAGTGGAGTGTAGGCAGGGAGGGTGTGGATGGGTGTAGCCCGGGTGTAGCTCTGGTGTACGTTCACTGGATCAGGGTTAAAACAACAGACTTCCTCCGCTATGCAAACAGACACCTGACCGACCCTTGTGCCCACTACCACCACCACCGGCACCACCACTACCACCACTGCTACTACTACTCCGACTACTACTACCACTACTGCTGATGCTGCTGTCACTACAACCACAAGTCACAATTCCATCCCTACTGACAAAAGGAACATTATCTTTTCCTTATCTTCTTCCCTTATTCCTCTTTCCTTTCTCCTCCTTCTCTTATTTTTTTTTCTTCTTCACTCTCCTCTCCTCCTCCTCCTCC
>NC_059279.1:5465000-5487500 GCF_017591435.1 Portunus trituberculatus | reverse complement strand
TCCCATCCGTGAAAACACCATCACCACCACCAAAAACACAAACCCAGAAGCAACTAATTCCTGCTACTGTGAGTGAAAGAGAGGGGGGAAAAAATAATGATTCTCTCCACAGTAATCCGCAAGCACCACCCACCCACCCGCCTACACATCCACCTGCCCACACAACCAGGTGAGCTAGCAGTACTAATTGCTAGGCTCCTTCCACCGCCGGTATGAACGCAAAAAGTGGATTACAGTAGCGATTTCAAGAAAGCAGGAGATGAGAGACGCTGGTGCACGAGAGAACAAAGATAAGACAAAGAGTAAGACAAGACGGGGGGAGAGTAAAAGGTATTAGAGAAAAAAGAGGAAAAGAACAAGTTTGACAAGACAAGAGAAAAAAAAACAGGAAGAATAAAAGAAATGAGAAACAGAAATAAGGGAAGATAAAATGATGTTAAGTTTCATTTCACAAATCTGACTAGTAAGATGAGGATTTATTGCTGATTATATTCTTTAGAAATCTTTTGTAATCTCCTCCTCCTCCTCCTCCTCCTCCTCCTCCTCCTCCTCCTCCTCCTCCTCCTCCTCCTCCTCCTCCTTTCTCCACCTCTTCCTTCCACTGTAATATGTTTTCCCTCCTGACAATGAGAATAGTAAAGTAATGAAATGACACAGCCTGGGAATATGTCGCTGGCAACATCCCTTTGTAACCTTTCCTAATCCTCTTTCTTCTTATCCTTCTCCCCTTCCTCCACCTCTTCCTTCCACTACAGTATCCTTTCCCTGCAGATAACGAGTATAGCAGAGTAAAGAAATGACAGTCTGGGAATATGCTACTGGTAATATCTCTTTGTAATTTTCTGTAATCCTCCTCCTCCTCCTCCTCCTCCTCCCGCCCATCATCGCCAGGTCAAACAATGAGACGCATTCCTCCCCCCCCCCCCTCAGTCTATCCCCGCCAAAAAGGTAAGTCAGCTCTCCCCGACTCCGCCCATCCAGTCGCCTCACTCAAAATTCTCTCATATTCACATATTCAACACGACGCCCTGCTGGTACCTACTTCAGTGCCCGGCTTCCCGTTACACACACACACACACACACACACACACAGTGACATTGCTCATCGCCGAAATGGGTTTGAAAATTCTCTCTCTCTCTCTCTCTCTCTCTCTCTCTCTCTCTCTCTCTCTCTCTCTCTCTCTCTCTCTGTGTGTGTGTGTGTGTGTGTGTGTGTGTGTGTGTGTGTGTGTGTGTGTGTGTGTGTGTGTGTGTGTGTGTAATTCACCTCGGTTGCCTGATGGTCACCCAGCCAGTCTTCCCCATTACGGAGCGAGCTCAGAGCTCATAGACCGATCTTCGGGTAGGACTGAGACCACATCACACACAACACACCGGGAAAGCGAGGCCACAACCCCTCGAGTTACATCCCGTACCTATTTACTGCTAGGTGAACAGGGGTCACACATTAAGAGGCTTGCCCTTTTGCCTCGCCGCTTCCCGGGACTCGAACCTGGCCCTCTCGATTGTAAATCGAGTGTGCTAACCACTACACTACGCGATATGTGTGTGTGTGTGTCTGTCTGTCTGTCTGTCTGTCTGTCTGTCTGTCTGTCTGTCTGTCTGTCTGTCTGTCTGTCTGTCTCTCTCTCTCTCTCTCTCTCTCTCTCTCTCTCTCTCTCTCTCTCTCTCTCTCTCTCTCTCTCTCTCTGTCTAACAAACATCCTCTTTATAATCCATCAGACCCTTTCCTATCTGCTCTTCCCATGTAACTCAATGTAATACTAAGCTAATGTAAATCTTCGGCCAGCGCACCTACAGCACACACCCCACCAGCCCTACAAACACTCCCTCCCCGCAGCGCCCCAGTGTACAAACACACATACTACTGAACACACACGTCGCGCCTGTCCGGGGACCCATGCACTCAAAGACACCAACCCGTATTCAGTAACGCTTTGCTCTCTCACCACGACTATTTTCAAAGGCCACAGATATGATTATCCAGGTTTTCAAGAGTTTCTCCAGTTGATAAAGTAAGAATCTTGTCATTAACACCATAAAGATACCCTTAGAAATACGTGTATATTTTAGAACCTATTCGAAAGTAGTGGAAATGCTTCAGAATATGGACACCAAGGCTGGCATAGAAGTGGGCATAGTAATAGCATTTTCGTTACCTAATAATGCCTCAGTTCCTTGATATTAAAAGTCATAGGAACAAATACAAGTGGAATCGTAGTAGTATTTTCGTCACCTAGTAATGCCTCTATTCTTTGATATTAAGAGTCATGGGAAAAAATACAAGTGGGCATCGCAGTAGCATTTTCGTCACCTAACAATGCCTCTGTTCCTTGATATTAAGTCACTGGAACAAAATTATACAAGTGGGCATCGCAGTAGCATTTTCGTCACCTATTAATGTCTCTGTTCCTTGATATTGAGAGTCACAGGAACAAATACTCCCAGGCAAAGCTGACACATGAGACAGATTCCCGCCCTCAGATCATGACGATAAACCGAAGCGTTGACACGTATTAAAAGGTACGCGTGGAAAGGATTTAGTACGTATGAATTTCCCATTAAACCCTTTCAGTATTGGGCAGCATTTTTACCATGAATTTTGGGTGTGATTAGACGATTTTATTTGCATTAGGAAGGATCTATGGAGGTCAGAAGATTAATATCCAGTCTTCACTATCTTAATCCCCACATGAGTTTCTGAAGCTGTATAAAATCACCAAATAGTAACCAGAATGAATATGGAAACGCGTCATGGTACTCACGGGGTTAACAGTAACACTTGGCAGCTCTTGTGGTCTAGTCTAGGAGAATATCTGGCCAATTATTCATATGATGGTGATTTAGGTCTATATTCTTAATTATTGCACTTTATCATAATGACTTTTTTTTTTCAAAGGTACAAAGATTATGCAAGTTCATGATTTTAAAGATAGTTCAACATGTTCTAATGTAAATTACTGGTGTTTCCAAGGACACGTTCATAATGCTAGTGATTCCAGCGATCGTTTGACAAGGATCCCGCACCATCAATGAGAAGAAACATGCATGAAAGCCACATTAATCATCTCAGGCGCTTGAAAATATAATCACAACGAAACATTTAAAGTATATGAATTATTGCATGGCTTTTAAAAGAACAGTAGACAAATTCATGTACAATTATGGTAGATAAAAATCGGTATGTACTTCTCATGTAAGATTGTCACGTGTAGGCATATATTCTTATGTTCTTATATCAGCATGCACCATTTCTTTTCCTAATAAACTCTGGAACTCCCTACTTGCTTCTGTATTTCTAACTTCCTATGACTAGACTTCATTTAAGAGATAGGCTTCAAAATACTTATCACTTTCTTTTGACTAACTCTTTCGTACCTGCTAGAGGACTGGCAACTAGGTAGACCATTTATCCTTCTTTTCTATTTATTTTTTCTTCTTCTTTTTTTTACCCTTCGCCAGCTTTCCCATAGTTCTTATATGAACTCCTTCAGTACTGGGACACATTTTTACCTTGAGATTTTGTGTACGATTTGACCATTTTATTGACATTAGCAAGGGTCTATTGGGATCGTAGGATTAATGACCACAGTCTTCACTATTTTATTCCCCCACATGAGTTTCTGAAGTTTCTAAATCACCAAATGAATATGGAAACGCGGCATGGTACTTACGGGGTTAAGAAAAATAAATAAGCATGGGGAAGTCGATAGAAATACAAACCCAGTAGCTTTTAATACACGAGGCTAAACTGCAGAAAGGTTGTGGGCCTCAGCTTCTCCCCGCAGAGAAACACCCAGCAGAGAAGTGCCGTCAAGAGTGCAAGACAAATTCAAGCGGTTAAATATATTGTGTAATGTGTTGGCATTTTTGTGGGCGCTCCTATTGTTGAGTGTTGGCGATGGTGTGCTAATGAGACGGCGGGTGTGTGTGTGCGGGAGATGGAGGAGAGAAAAGTACATAGGAGTAAATATCACAGGAGAGAAAAGACCATTGTCGCCATAATTAAGAGCGTGTCGAGTGTGTGTAGGGAAGTAGGGAGAGAGCAAACAATGTACGGAAGCAGGCTGGAAAGAAAGTACAGGTAAGGTTGAAGATACTGTTGGAAAAATGTGTGAAGCCTTTTTTGCATTTTTCTTCTCTACTTTTTCCTATTCCGTTCACACATCATTTGCAACTTCACTGTAATCTTATCGCTTTATTCTACTTATCTCTCTTCTGTATCTGTAGTTTCCTATTCTTTGCAACTTCATTCTCTCTCTCTCTCTCTCTCTCTCTCTCTCTCTCTCTCTCTCTCTCTCTCTCTCTCTCTCTCTCTCTCTCTCGTTTCCTTTATCATCAATACAATCCACGATCTTTTTTAACTTCAGCTCTATCGTCCCATCTCTTCTATCTTTTCTCCTTTTAGCATCAATAACTCCCATTCCTGGCAACTCAACTGTGAATTCCATCTCGTAACAGTTTCCTGTCTTCTTTTTCCTTGGTCTTCCTCCCTTCAGCATCTCTACAGCTGCCGGTCTTTGCAGCTTCAGGCCCATCTCTGCATCTCTTTGTCTTGGCCGTCGATCTTCCTCAGTCCCGTGTCCTAAATGAGACGGCCAGACACTGACAAAGCTGCGCCCCGCCCCATCCCCTCATAATGATGTCCGGGTGAGACACAAACAGCCTCGGGACACTCTCAGGCTTGATTAATGAGGTCTGGCGAGGTACATGCAATTTCTTTCGCTACTGTTATTGCTGTTACCTTGAAAATAACATTAAATTGGGGTTTATACAACGGCTACTGGAAGATTTTGGTGGGGAGTTTTCTATTATGTCGCCATCTGCAATATGTCTGGTTGATGGAAGGTGACGGAGCGTAGCACATCCTTCAAAGTAACATAAATTTGGCAAGGTATCACGCCAGCAGTCCCTATGCAATCAAGGTCTCAGTTTCTCTTACATTGACACTGAGTGAAATTATGAAGGTGTTGCTTCCTTGCATTTCATTACGCTAGTGTAGTCAGCGCTGGTAATAAAAGTTCATAAGAGTCTTTTACAACGATAATGGTTACGTTAGCGCCCAAAGCGGGACTTAACGATGCCATTACTGCTGCTGTGGCTGTGTGTGTATAAGTGCAGTGGTTGCTGTGAGGTTTTTCTAGCACTTTATTATAATGGCAGTGATGTGCCTTGATGCTCAGCGGCGGACGTTTGTTGATATTATTGTGGTGTTGATGGCGCAGCGACACGCCACGCCACGCTGCACAATACACCAAAGCAATTCCACTTTCATCGTTCACAGTTATCTCGAATCCCTCCCGCAGTTTTACAACGTTTTTTGCCGCGCTCCTCGGCACCACGCAACCACATAAAGATAATATATATATATATATATATATATATATATATATATATATATATATATATATATATATATATATATATATATACCGAAATAAAATGCATCAAAGATAAACAGAATTAAAAGAAGAAATTCGCAGAGAAAGCTGAGCGTTGGGAGGGAGAAAGAGAGAGAAAGTTGGTCAAATGCTAAGAACAAAATCATTCCGGCGACGAAGCCTTTGGACAACTGCAGCCTCTGTTCCTCTCCTCGCCTCACACTCCGAGCCACTTGCTCCACTGGCTCTGTAATTCTCGGCCGGTTAAGGGAAAGATTACACTGCTAAACGTTCCGTCTCTCGCAATAACACCCACGCACGCACGCCAGTCTCCCCCTCACGTTCACGCTAACGTCGGTGGCCTTGTAAACATCACGCTATAATTTGTCAGGTTTTCATCAGGTGTTTCTTAGTATGTCATTACATTTCTGTCAACGACATAATAGACGCAATCATCATTTGGGATTTATGTTTGATGTTGCTACTTTACTAGTTTACTGCAGGTATCTAAATTCATAAGACAAATTTGATGTTATATTTCCATAAGATTCTTCATAAAATGTTGTTACTTCAAAATATACTATCCAGGTATCATGTACGATTTTGTATCAAACGTTAATGTATGTTTACTGTAGTAATCCAAATTCATAAGACTGACGTTATATATATCCTCATCAAACACTCATACAAAGTAAAATACTCTTGTTCTCTCTCGTCCGTCCAACGCTTAAAATTATGAGGCACTTATCGCGGTCATCTGGGTTTGCAAAGAACGTGTTATCTTGTGTCGTATTTCCATCAAGCACTTCATGATACAAGGCATTATATTCTATCACGGCACATTATATATCACCAGTGCGATCATTATCTAATTCCTGCGTCCTGATTCCAACATCCTGTCTCTACTCGTAACTTACACATTTTCCTAATATGACATCCTACTTTGCTTCCTCTTAGTTCCTACCTTCAAAATCCTACACCATAACTTCTTTCCTTATCTCTTATACTTGTCTTCCTCTTCACTTCTTCTTTTAAACTCCTTGGAACTTTTATACCCGGTCTCCTTTTCGTTAACCTACCAAGTCGCTGTGGTACAGTGGAACCATACGTGCCTTGGGGTCCGACGGGTCTCCAAGCGCACGGGTTCGAATCCTGCCCACGGTCTGAGTGTAGGTTGGGCTTCCTCACTCGGGGCAAAAAGTATCCCCTTTAGCCTATAAATTCCCGTGAAAAGCCCAAATGGTATATAAGAAAGAAAAAAAATCAAACCCTTACTCCTAATACTTGTGCTCCTCTTAAGTCCTAATTCCCTCCCACAACTTTTACCATGTGTCTTTCTCTTATAAGTCAACTCACACTCCAAACAAGTATCTTCTTAACCTATCACTCTCATTTATCTACACCTCACTTCCTTCCCATAACTCCTTCCTCCCACATTCCACTACTACCGTGACTCCAGTACGTCAACTTTCCATCAAAAACATTACAATAAAGACCATTTCTCCCACGCGTCCAGCTCTTGAAGTTTTCTCTACGACGCGTCGACCGCAGTCATTTATCTTGTCATTCCGCGTTGATGTTTACGAAGGCGATTTTCACACATAACACATCACACGCTCAATTACCACACCTCCCTTGATGTCGCTTGAAACACTTCACATTACTCTGACATCCTCTTCCTCACGAAGAACAATAAATTCATATACATTTTTTAAGACGTCACATGAATCTTTCAATAATTTTTTTCCTCGTTTTTCTTTTAATCTGTGAATGATTATTTTTTCCTTCCTCGCCTTCAATGACACCTTCTTAACAACAAAGAACTCCCTCCCTGATTGTTTCAATATTTCCAGTTTCCTATGACTTGACTTCATTTAAAATGGAGGTTTCAAGACATTAATCCTTTTTTTTCTGGCTAATTCTCTCGAACCTGCAAGGGAATTGGCAACTAAGTAGGGCCGCTTTTATTCGTTTCATGATGTCCTTGGCCAGCTTTCCTCTCTTACATTAAAAAATAAAATAACATTAATTTCTCTGTCACTTTTTTTTACTCAACCTTATCTGATCTATGAATATGTCATGTGCTTATTTCCCGTCCTGGTCTCCCTTGATGTAATTCGAGGCACCTCACATTACAATCACTAACAATGAACAAGTCTTTAAAGCGTCAAATTATTTTTTCTATTATTCTTGACTCGGTATTTATTTTTAATGTCTCCTGCACTTTGTTTTCCCTCCTCGTCCTAGACATTCATTACTTCCAGTCTCGGCTTCCCCTGACATTTCCTGCGAGTGATGGCTGGCGCGGAGTGTGTTTAATGAGCGCCGCGCCACGAAAGGAAGACCAGGGAATACGGAGAAGACAACTGGTGAACACACACGCGTACAAACATGGACAAGAAGGTAAAGGTAAAAGTAATGAGAGAAAGAGAGTAAAGGGAGAGAAGTAAACCTAACCTAACGTAACAAAGCATAAGAGAGACGAATGATGAAAACACAGACATAAGGAAGAAAGGGAGCAAGATGGACAGCAAGATGAAGCAGCAGCAGCAGCAGCAGCAGCAGCAGCAGCAGCAGCAACAACAATAGTAGTAGTAGTAGTAGCAGTAGCACTAGCAGTAACAGTAACAGTAACAGTAACAGTAACAGTAGCAGTAGCAGTAGCAGTAGTAGTAGTAGCAGTATTAGTAGCAGCCACAGTATAGCAGATACCGTCGTTATGAACCAACAAATCTCCTGAAATCAACTCTTACTTTCCAGTCTTACAATAAATACCACTAAACATCCCAACCTGCTAAAGAAAACGAGAGAAAAAAAAACACACACAGAGGCACCAAAGAAACAGACACACAGAAGACACACACAAAGTACACACAAAGTACAGAGCAGAACAAGGAACTGAATTCACAAGAGGGAGGGAAGGAGGGAGGGAAGGAGGGTAGGCAGGGTAGGTAAAGTTAAGAGGACGGAGGAGGTGTGAGTCCAGGCAAGGTGTCCAGGAAAGGTAAGGCGTAGGGAGGTGAAAGGCGTTCCTTCCCTGACCTGCCACGCCTGAGGGTACAGCATAATGGTTCACATCACCCCGGGGTCCCCATAGACGGGATGAGGGCCAATTGTCTACGAGAGGGAGGCGAGGGAGGTGGTGGGGGCGGCAAGGTGGTGGTGGTGGTAGTAGAGAGGGAGACAAGGAACAAGAAAGGTACTGTGAGGCGAGAGGTAAGGAAAGCGGGAGATGAAGAGACGGGAAGAGGGAAGAGGATGCTGGGGGGGATGGAGAGCGAGAAGATGAGGAATACTTGACGAGAAAAAGGAAAATAGCGGTGGATACGATAAAGAAAAAATGACAAAGAATACAAGTCAAGCGAGGTAGGCTCTTGGGGGGAGGGGGGGAAGAAGTGTGAGGAGAGATGAAAGCGGGAAGGAAAATGAAAACTCGAGAAAAAAAAATGTAAATAATAATAGATGAAAGACAGAATGTACATTGAAAACAAGAAGGGTTTGAAGGAAAGAACATCAGAACATCAAAAAAACATCGAAATAAGAAAGTGCAAATAAGAAAATAAAAGAATCTGAAGAGAAAGACAGAGAGAAAAAAAAAGAGAAAGAGAAGGAAGAGAGAAAACATTAAAAGAAATTAGCCAGTGGTAAAAAAAAGAATAAATAAAAATGTGAAATAATATATATGAAGGTGATAAATAAAAAGGAAATTGAAGCAGGAGAGAGAGAGAGAGAGACAGAAAGAGGGACAAAAAAGTGAGAAAAATATAACAAAAAAATAAAAGAAAAGAGAAGGAGAAATGTACTTATATAAAAACACACAAGGAAAGAAAAGAAATGGAGGAGGAGAATGGAAAATGAAAAATGAAGGAGAGAGAAACAAAAACAAAAAAATGTTGGGAATATAAAGCGAGAGAAAAAAAAAAAGTGGTGGTGGTGGTGGTGGTGGTGGTGGTCTGGAAGCCATTTTGAATAGCTCCTTATGAGGCGGTGTTAGGTGAAGGAATGAAAGAGGAGGAGGAAGGAAGAGTGGAGAGAAGAATGGGAGAGGTGGAGAGAATGAAGGAGGAGGAAGACAAGCCAATAAAACCAATGAACATGTATCTCTTATTATCAGCATTATCATATTTCATCTCCTTTACTTTCTTAATTTTCCTCTCTCTCTCTCTCTCTCTCTCTCTCTCTCTCTCTCTCTCTCTCTCTCTCTCTCTGTCTCTCTCTCTCTCTCTCTCCCTTCATTCCTCATTCACTCCCTCCTTATATGACCCACTTCTCTCTCTCTCTCTCTCTCTCTCTCTCTCTCTCTCTCTCGAGGAAGTCAGCAATGATATCACGGCAAACTTTCCTGAAGCGTGAATTCTGAAGATAGAAAAATGGAACAGAAAATCACAAGGATGAGGAGGAGGAGGAGGAGGAGGAGGAGGAGGAGGAGGAGGAGGAGGAGGAGGAGGAGGAGGAGGAGGAGGAGGAGGAGGAGGAGGAGGAGAAGAAGAAGGAGGAGGAGGAGGAGGAGGAGGAGGAGGAGGAGGAGGAGGAGGAGGAGGAGGAGGAGGAGGAGGAGGAGGAAGGAGGAGGAGGAGGAGGAGGAGGAGGAAAACAGCTGCTCCAGGTGGAAGGAGAATGAGAAGCGAAAATAGAGAAAAAAAAGTAATCATATAAAGAAATTAACGTATGTACAGTGATGTGAGAGAGAGAGAGAGAGAGAGAGAGAGAGAGAGAGAGAGAGAGAGAGAGAGAGAGAGAGAGAGAGAGAGAGAGAGAGAGAGAGAGAGAGAGAGAGAGAGAGAGAGAGAGAGAGAGAGAGAGAGAGAGAGAGAGAGAGAGAGAGAGAATTTACGTCGAACAATTTATAGATATTGAACAAAATCACAATACGAAAAAAAAGAAAAAGAAAACTGTACTACACAATATAGAGACGACGGCAGAATAAAACTACAATACAAACTAATCATTGTAATCAAGTATAAGGAGACTGGCGACTGAGTGGATCTTTTCTCTTACTTAAAAAAATAAATAAATAAAAAACATTAAACTATCCATCACTCCTAAAACTATCTCATCCTCCTATTTCACTTTCCACGAGTAATACTGGATCAAAATTAAGGCTACAAGTAGTTCTCTTAGCTGCAGAATCCCTCGCACTTGAATTAACCCCTTCAGTACTGGGACGCATTTTTACCATAAGTTTTGGGTGTTTTGGGATTTTATCTGCATTAGGAAGGGTCAATGGAGGTCAAAAGATTAATTGCCAGTGTCTTTACCATTCTAATCCCAACATATGTTTCTGACGCTGTATAAAACCACCAAATAGTAGCCAAAGTGAATATGAAAACACGTCATGTTACTGATGATTTTAAACAAAGGAAAAATAATTATAGGCAAAAGTATTGGCAATTAAACCTTGTCTTCATTAAGTGAGAGATGTTGACAGCTGATTGTTAGCCTGTCTTTATCTTTAATTGTGTGTTTTTCCTCTAGAATCGGGTCTGCGTTAAGCCACACTATCTAGAATAAGATAGATAATACAGTCATGGTCAACTGATATAACTACTCTCCCACTGATTCCTGTAATACACTGACAATCGCCTTATACAAAAAAAACAAAAAACAAGAACGATAGTCGACAAGCGAACCAGCATCCAGATCAAGCCATGCATAAGAACCAGATCAGTCAACTTCAACATTATAATCCCCCCTACCCCCACCTTCTCTTCCGCTATCACCGCTTTTTACTCTCATGCAATAATTCTCACAGCATTCCAGGTGTAGCAAGCGAAGAGCCAGGGTCACTAGGTAGGTTCCCTGGTGCTTCTCTGCAAACAGCACTACTTGGGATGTTGAGGTATGTCCCTGAGTGTTAGGTGGTGGGAGGTGATCGTGGTCTATGAGTCTATGGCCTGTTTTCTGAAACGCTTTGTTCTCTCATCATCACTGTTTTCCAAAGGCTCTAGGTGTTTTATAAGGATATTTTTATGATTTTGGTGATGGATTGGAAAGATTTCTAGGGAAACTGTCTAGAACTGGCTAGTTGTCTGTGCGGCCTTGGAAAATTGTGGTGGTGAGAGAGCAACCCGTTTGTGAATACGAGCCTATGAGGTAAAGGTAGTGGTTGGCAGGACGAGTGATGCCTTAATGACAGGGCCCAGATAGGGAAAGTACGTGGTGGTGGTGGTGGTGGTGTGGTGGTTGTGGTGGTAGTTACACAGAATTTTAAACAGCTGTAGATAATATATAAGTCCAAATTAGGCAGTTTTATTTCCCTACTCTGCATTGTGAGATGAAAGCTACAAGAGAGTGGTGTGGTCTGTCGTTAATCCTGTTGGTGTTGCAGGTGTAAGTGGTGATGATAGTGATGAGCATAGTGGAGGTGGTGACAGTGAGTTGGTGTGGCGGTGGAGGAGAGCAGTGTATCCGTGTTTTTACTTCCACTTCCTCTTCGGGTTTTCCAGTCTCCGCTCCACTCAGCCCCCACAAAACACCCCCTCCCCTCTTCCCTCCAATACCTCCACTCTTCCACACCACACCTGCCTCACTGCTTTCTCCCGCTTATCCACACACACCCCTACCACTGTGCTCCTCCTCCACTCCACCACCACCAACACCGCCGCCACCTTCACCTCCTCCTCCTCCACTCTCAAGTCACAAGAGGAGTTTCCATAAGAACGGTCAAAGCAGGAAAATGTAAACAACAATAACTATGACGCATACAAAAGATTCAGAAATGCGACTTGTGAATGAGTGTTTTGACTGGAGTGTGTGTGTGTGTGTGTGTGTGTGTGTTCAAGTGTACAGTAAGTGTCTGTTTATCTGTCTGCCACTCCGTCTGTAATCAATACCCACATCAGTCAATCTTACATATATGCTTTTCTATTTCTTATCTAGACGTCCATCATTTATCAGTACCTTCAATTCGTGCCTTTTTTCCCCCTCCCTTCACAAGTTATATAGCAGCACTGAAGCACATGGGAAAAAAAAAAAAAGGAAACAAAAAAAATAAAGTGAAAAGTTCAGAGTTGAAGAAGTTTGCACATTTTCTTTTGCATCTTGATAATACACTCCGTTCCCAGTGACCTGCGAGAGAGAGAGAGAGAGAGAGAGAGAGAGAGAGAGAGAGAGAGAGAGAGAGAGAGAGAGAGAGAGAGAGAGAGAGAGAGAGAGTACTAAAAAATCAAGAAAAAGACAATATTCATGACCTAAGACTCGGCAGCTTTCTACTCAGACGGGAATAACCTGAATGCCTGACTGTCTCCCCGTTACTCCCATACAATTGCGCCCTCACCTCTCCCTCCGTCTAGACACAGGTGACGGAGGCAAGTTAGAGACTGTCGAGGGAGCTGCCACCCCCACAACTCCTTAATAGCCTCCCTACTGCCATTAAACTAACGCCACAGACTTTTTTCATTCGCCACCAGTGGTCATAAGAAAGATTTGGCCAGTCATCCTCGTGTTTATAAATTTGTTAGCTATTTTTTGCAGTCTACTTGCCTATAAGGGTTATGTAATGAGATGTAACGCATGTCCCGTTGGTTTTATGATCACAGAAGGAGTTTAGCCTAAAAAGAAGACGAGGTTATTGTGTTTTTTGGCTTATAACACGAGATGCTTCACTATTCTACATGTTCCGAGGTTATTCACTATGGTCTAGTAAGGCGAGAAAGTAATACCGTACTGTTGCATATAAGGAACTCCAATTGAAAGAGGAAAGTAAACCTGTGTGTCTTTTTTTTTTTTTTTTTCATTGACAAGGTATACTGAAACTCAATATATATATTTTTTTTTTTTTGACACGTTCCATATTCGTTTGACAAAAGCAACAAGTGACACCAGAACATAACAGAAGCTAACGGTTTCTACAGCACGCACTGGGAGAGACTGACCTTTTTTTTCCATGTACAAGCTGGTATGTATGCAGACAGGCACACACCACCACCACCACCACCACCACCACCTCACTGTCACCCTCCATTAATCACCGGGGCTTTCTTTTCACCAGGTTTTATTACACAGTTTTCCCGCCTCCTGACAACTCCCTTTCCTCAGAGTCGGCAGAGGAGCTACGATAATGCTTCCCAAGTGCCTGATGAGTGTGTACCCTTCTAGCTCATGAATGAGTAATGACGCACTCCTTTGCATTGCCATTTCTGGTCAGCCCATGTGCACCACTACATCTTTGATTTTACGAGGTGACAACTTTTCAGATCACCCGCAAAAAGCCAGGAGAGATTCACGGCTGAGTTACTGAACACCTGTGAGAAGCAAGCGATGAAGACTAGTACCAATCTAATGCTAGAGAAACTATACGAGTAAAAGGAAGGTGAAAAAACAGCAACATGACACTTTAATAACCCTAAAACCAAACAAATAATAAGAGAAACACTTGAAAATCGAATCAAACAAACTATAAACACTGCCAGAAGTAAAAAAAAAAAAAAATACACTAAAACACCCACTTCCAGCTCGTCAGTTAGAGCACCAGCAGTAAGAGGATCAACGTGAGCGTCCCTGAGGAGTCGTGGCCAACCTGGTGCGCGACACTCAACACCCAACACCTGCTACTTCCCCACCAGGCTCCGGCAGGAAAGAGGGAACTAATGTCACCAAGGAAGTGAAAGGGATGGAAGTAATTACAAGTTTTGTGTGTCACTGTGTGCTACGAATAAAAAATAAACTAGATAAGATCTGAAAAGGTAATGCTATAACAGAGAGAGAGAGAGAGAGAGAGAGAGAGAGAGAGAGAGAGAGAGAGAGAGAGAGAGAGAGAGAGAGAGAGAGAGAGAGAGAGAGAGAGAGAGAGAGAGAGAGAGAGAGAGAGAGAGAGAGAGAGAGAGAGAGAGAGAGAGAGAGAGAGAGAGAGAGAGAGAGAGCCTTGGAACGTGAGTAGAAAGAAAACACTAACTACTAGTACTTGAACATATTGTGAATAAAGATAACGAGAAAGTGAAAGAAATACGAGAAGAATAGTTACGAAGACGTGGGAAAGCTGATGTGACTGACTTGACAAACAGACTGAGAGACAAACAAACGGAAACACAGACACCCAGATTGAATGAAAGAAAGAAATACATATGGAGACAGCAGAGACAGGCAGAAAGACAGTGAACATATGGACAAAGTAGGAAACAGACAGACAGACAGACAGACAGACAGACAGACAGACACAGACAGACAGACATACATACATACATACAGACAGACTGGAGGAAAAAAATACATAGAGACAAACACAGACAGGCAGAAAGACAATGAACATATGGACAAAGTAGGAAACAGACAGACAAACAGACAGACAGACAGACAGACAGACAGACAGACAGACAGACAGATAGACTGGAAGAAAGAAATACATACAGAGACAGACACAGACAGGCAGAAAGACAATGAACATATGGACAAAGTAAGAAACAGACAGACAGACAGACAGACAGACAGACAGACAGACAGACATACAGACAGACAGACAAAATAAAAGAAAGAAATATACAGAGACAGAGAATGGCAGAAAGACAGAGAACAGATAGACAAAGTAGGAAACAGACAGACAGACAAAATAAAAGAAAGAAATATCACAGACAGAGAATGGCAGAAAGACAGAGAACAGATAGACAAAGTAGGAAACAGACAGACAGACAGACAGACAGACAGACAGACCGAAAGAAAGAAATATATACAGAGATATAGACACAGACAGACAGAAAGACAGTGCACAGATAGCCAAAGTAGGAAGCAGACACACAGACACACAGACAGACAGACAAAATGAAAGAAATACATACACAGAAAGAGAATGGGAGCAAGACAGTGCACAGATAGACAAAGTAGGAAACAGACACACAGACACACAGACAGACAAAATGAAAGAAAAATACATACATAGACAGAGAATGGCAGTGACAGATGAACAGATAGACAAAGTAGGAAACAGACAGACACACAGACAGACAGACAGACAGACAGACGAGCTTAATGTATCTCTTAACTGAAGGAAGCACACACACTCAACCACCACCACCACCACCACCACCCCGGGGCTTGTCTAATGTTTACCCTCGCGGTGACTGTACAAACTGAGCCGCTCCACTAATGACGTAATGTGGGAGGCGCCACTTTACCGCTCGCCAAAATGTAAACAGAACAAACACCTAAAGAAACCAGAGGAAATTGTAGACGCTTGTATTCAAAAACGCCTTCCCCTCTCACCACGACAATTTTCCAAGGGCACAGAGACAACAACCTGGGTTTTCAAGACATTTCCTCCTTTTAATAAATTAGAAATCTTGCCAGTCTATCACAAGAACCATAAAAATACTCTTAAAAACACGAGTATCTTCAACTGGAGCCTTTGGAAAGCAGTGATGATGGTGAGAGAGAGCAAAGCGTTTCAGAATAAGGGAGAAATCTATGCGAGGAAAAAAATACAAAGCTATACAGTATATGAACTTTACGGAAATGAAAGGTAAAGGCAGAAAAAAAAATAATATAAAAAAACAGACATACAGAAAACTGGAGAGTGAAAAGAGAGAAAGTAAGAAAAAAATGTACGTTTCTGAAAAAAAAACTACGTATACGAATTCAAATATAAAAGAAAAAATAGGTACATAAGAAGAAAAATAAACATGCACAACAATAGGAGGAAAGAGACACGAGCAAAGCATAAAGTATAAAGAAAATATATGCGAGATAAATAAACGTGGAAAAGTCAACATGGCATCAAAATAACACTCTAGGAAGAAAACCAAACATCCTTTATGATAATGACAGACGTCCCTGGGCCGGGCTGGGCGACAAAGAGGATCGCCTGCGGTGCTAAACAGTCGCCGCCGCTCCGCCACTGAGTGAATCAAATGCTTCGTTCACGAGCAGCTGTGTGGCGCGTCTGTCTGTCTGCTGCAGGAGGGAGTGGGGAGGGAAGCGAGGGGAGGGAAAGACAACGAGTGGGAGAGGAAGAGGGTGGGTGAACGAAACGGCTGACGGATGACGAGCGACAGCTCTTCCTTTCATTACAAGAACAAAATAAGAGGTAAAAAGGTGAGTGTGATAGCATTGACTGGAACTATCGAGTGTCTCATCTCTGCAACTTGAAGCTCTTTGTGGTGGTTACTGGGTTTTCGAGGGTATTTTTCATGATTCTAGAGGTGACTTGTAAGGATTTTGCTTGATCAATAGCAAAACAAAGCATTGACTGGAACTATCAAGTGTCTCATCTCTACAACTTGAAGTTTTTTGTGGTGGTTACTGAGTTTTCAAGGGTATCCTTCATGATTCCAGGGGGCTTTCTAAAGATTTTGTTTTATCAATAGCAAAAAAACGTATTATAAAAAAGGTTTCAGCATATTATCTCTACAAGTTTTGACAGGTTGCAGCGGAGGTTACTGTGTTTGCAAGGGTGTTTTCAAAGATTCTAGTGATAATTTAGTAAGGATACTGTTCAGTCCATGGGGAAAAAGTAACGCATGGAAGCACTTGTGGCCTTTGAACACTATCCTAATGAGTGAACGGCAGAGGCAACACCCACAGGATGCAAGCCAACCTTTGGCGCAAGAAAGTTACGTAAGAAGAGCATGATAAGAGTAAAAAAGAAAAAAAAAAAGAAAAAAAAAATTATTCCAAGGATATAAGGGAGTTGTCTCAAAAAAAAAAAAGAGGTGATAGATGCGTCTCCACGGAACACCCTCCAGTTCTGTTCACCAAGCAGGAAGGAAGGGCAGCGTGGTGGTGGTGGTGGGGGTGGTAGTCGTGGCGGTGGTGGCGGCGCTGACTTCTCTCTCCAGGAGTCAATGTATCCCCCAGCGCGTGAAAGGGACTTACTTGTGAATGCCGATGCACTCGAGAGGTCAAACTCCCCAAGCTCGCAGCAACAAACAGTGCAACATACAAGTGAGTCCCGATACTTTCCAGCGGTTGGTGAACATTTTATACCCCGGCTCTTAGAGACTCAGGAAAGTAACCTAGCGATTCGTAAAGCACACATGAGGAGGTGGACGGTGCATCATAAAACCTTAATGAATATCCGAGTCTAGAGGAATGTGTAAAGAATCTGGTGGTGGAAGCGATCTGGCAGCCTCTCCACCAATGGGAGCCGGTTCTGCAGCAATCTCCGCCCCTATTGGTCGTGACGAGCTTATGATTGGTCGTGATTCTGCTGTGATTGGCTACATTCACCGTGGACTGTGATTAATGATGAGCCGCCACCGTCACACCGTCACACCGTCACCAGCTCACAGCCCACCACAGCCCAGCACCAGTAAGCCTAACAGGGCAGGCTTGGTGGGGCGCTCTCTCAGCCTCTCAGCCTCTCAGCCTCCCTCCCTGCCACCAAATACCGCCCCTTATATCACCTCCTGCAAACCACCTCTCTACCTCTCTCTCTCTCTCTCTCTCTCTCTCTCTCTCTCTCTCTCTCTCTCTCTCTCTGGACCTTATAGTACAGTCCCTCGTTTTGTTTGGTGATTATGTCACTAGAATAAATTTTGCCTTTAGCCTTAGAGTACTTTGAGATACGACTTTAATCTCTCTCTCTCTCTCTCTCTCTCTCTCTCTCTCTCTCTCTCTCTCTCTCTCTCTCTCTCTCTCTCTCTCTCTCTCTCTCTCTCTCTCAATAAATCACGCACACACATTCCCAAGCAGTCAGTCGTGCCACGCCACTCTGGCACTCCTACTTTCCACACACACTAACCGACATCCTCCCACTCGATTGATTGCATTAATTTACTTCGTCATTATTGCTATAGAATATAATCACCAGGTAGAATATAATAGTCTTCTGCTTCCTTCACACACACACACACACACACACACACACTCTCTCTCTCTCTCTCTCTCTCTCTCTCTCTCTCTCTCTCTCTCTCTCTCTCTCTTCGTCCACACACACACACACACACACACACACACCACGTCCCAGCCATCCCTCACGTGTGTGGGTGGCGGCGCCTCCCTCTCCACCACCACCAGCTCATCATGACAGTTATTACTCCAAGTGACCGCAAGCATCGCCGCCGCGCCGCACACCTCGACCATCGGACCTTTAAAGTTCCCGCAATTGTACGGAAAAATTGAAATATTGTACCTGTAACTGTGTGATTGCTTATGTTAGTGCGTTTGTTATCTCTTTTTGAGGTAATTCTATATGACTTTTGAGGTAATTCTATATGACTTTATGGGGTGAAAATGTAACTATAAACACCACAACTTACTCGTAATTACTCTTACCCTTTTTTTTTTTGGGGGTAATTCTACATGTTTTTATGGGGGTGAAATGTAACTAGAGACATCATAACTTACCCGTAACTACTCGTACTCTTTATGGGGATAATTCTACATGGTTTTATGGGGTGAAAATGTAACCAGAAACAACAACTTACTCGTACTCTTTTTGGGGGTTAATTTCATGCGATTTTATGGGGTGAAACTGTAACTGCAAACACCGTAACCTACTCGTAACTACTTGTATTCTTTTTGGGGTAACTTTATGGTGTTGATGGTGTGAAAATGTAACTAGAGGCATAATAACTTACTCGTACCTACTCGTACTCTTTTTGGGGTAATTTTCTGGTGTTTATGGTGTGAAAATGTAACTATAAATCACTGAAATACTGTACCTGTAACTCCTGTAACTGTGCATGTAATTGCTTATGGTAGTACCTCTGTTTTTTTGTTACTTAATTTTTGCGTAATTCTGGATGATTCTATGAAGTGGAAATGTATGAATAAGCACTATAACTACTCCACCTATTTAACTACACCTTCTTTCTTCTGTTTTTTTTTTCTTTTCCCATGCAGTTCCAATTTTCCGAACCAAAACAAATACTACACACTCGGCAATCTCATTCATAAACTACAGCTCTTGTTTAACCTCTTCAGTATCATGGCACGTTTTCATATTGATTCTGGTTACTATTTGGTGAGTTTTATACAGCTTCAGAAACTTACGTATGTAAGAATTAAAATAGTGAAGACCGCGGACATTAATCTTCCGACCTCCATAGACCCTTGCTAATGTCAATAAAATGGTCTAATTGTGCACAAAAACTCAAGGTAAAAATGCATCCCAGTACTGAAAGGGTTAAGATTTGGCTCAAACACAGCTTACAAACTGAAATTGCCGCCGGTCTGCAACGAAAACTGAGGTAAAAAATTCAAACTATCATCCACACCACCGCGCCAACGTGTTTCCTGACTGAAGCAAAAAGCTGCTGTTTCCAGCCCAGCTGCAGCAATAAATAACACAGGTCAAATAGCCACTTGAAGGACCACCCTCACGCCTGCCAATTACTACCTAAGTGACGCGGAAATCAAGACCAGGATACATCTAATACTCGCTTTATTTTTTATTTTTATTTTTTATCCAGACACTCGCAGCAAAGTTACTCAACACACCAATTACAAACTCACGAGCGCAGGAAATTGAGAACACCAAGGAATGGAAATTGTGGAGAAAGATGTCTTAATGAAACACTATTACTGTCTAAATGCCTAATGCAATTCTCTTGTGTTGTATTACCTCCATGCACACCTCGGCTCAACGTGCTACAGGGACTTCAACGCCTGGCAAGAAGCGAGTTCCCTTATCTCCTGACCAATTACGCCATTTCCAGGAACGATATCCACGTTAAACTCTTGGCTGCTATTTGGTACATCTTCCTTGAGTTGTTTATCACTGTGAGGTATCTTTACTTGTTCTACTGCTACACTGAATCAATAAACTCGGTGGAAATTGCAAAATATATACTCTCCCGTCTCCTTTCTTATGCATGCTTAAAAAGATTTCACACATTACTTTTGGTGCTGTTGTTAAGTATCGCAGTGAAAGAGTTAAGTATGAGAAAGAGAAAGAGAGAGAGAGAGAGAGAGAGAGAGATGAAGCAAGGTTATAATAGTATACAACTTATTACTGCATCGTTATTATTAGATTTGGTGTTGTCTTCGTCATTAATGCCGCTTGTAGTCTTTAGTTTTTATCATAAAGTTTACTGTAAGACTCGTGTGTGTGTGTGTGTGTGTGTGTGTGTGTGTGTGTGTGTGTGTGTGTGTGTGTGTGTGTGTGTGTGTGTGTGTGTGTGTGTGTGTGTGTGTGTGTGTGTGTGTGTGTGTGTGTGTGTGTGTGTGTGTGTGTGTGTGTGTGTGTGTGTCATAAGGTTTAGTTCGTAATCATCATCGGCTTTTTTTTCACCAGGGCAGCGTGTGGCATTCCGTTCTGCTGTCTTTCACGAAGACAATTTTCCAAGGCCACAGAGACACCTAGCAGGGTTTTCAAGACAGTTTCCTCTTACGATAAATTAAGAATCTTGCCAATCTATCACCAGAATCACAAAAATACCCTTAAAAATACGAGTATCTTCAACTACAGCCTTTGGAGAGCAGTGATGGTGAAAGAGCATAACTTTTAAGAATACAGGCCTGTATTCCAACTCGAGGTGTGCGGCTCCCTCACCTCATACCACATGGAGACTCTGCTGCTGCCTTACAATGACACACGAGGCTGCTAAAACCAATCTTAGCGACGAGGACAAGCGCGACTGCTGTTCCGCCCGCCGCCACTACTACCGCCGCCACCACTGCCTCTCCGCCATCACCACCACCGTCATCATACCACCACCACCATCAACACATACTTCATCACCATTATCACCATCACCACAGACGCTATCAGAACCGGCTCCACCTCAGCCTGAACCAACACTCGACAGGCAACGCTTGATAAACACGTGGAAATTCTCCAACTATTAACCCTTCAGTACTGGAACGCATTTTTATCATGAATTTTTATGTGATGAGACGATTTTATTTACATCAGGAACGGTGTATGGAGGTCAGAAGATTGATGGCCAGATTCTTCACTATTTTAATCCCCACATAAGTTTTTCAAGCTGTATGAAATCACCAAATAGTAAGCAGACTGAATATAAAAACGCGTCCTGGCACTGCTGAAGCGGATTAATATATCGACATGAGTAGATCAAGCGGGTGTTTCTCGACGCGTGACCGGGAGAAAAAAAAAAAAAGTAAAAATGCGTCCGTCCGCCCATTCATTCTCTTCACTGCCTCGGATTATTGTCAATGTGTTAATTCACTACGCTACTGTGAGACTGCAACAAGATAAACAATTCAGATATCCCCTTATTCCCTCAGCTACTATAAGCAACCATTACCTTCAGAACCAAGTAATATAAATGCTGAAAATATCTTACGGTGCACCAGTTTCAATATGGGGACTGGTTATTAACTCATCCACTATTGTCTATAACGCTGTACCTCTCTTTCTGAAGGCATAAAAAGCAAACTTCTATAAACTACCATTACCTTCAGAACCAAGTAAAATAGAGGCTGAAAATACCTTACAGAGCACCAATTTCAATAAAAAGGGGTGATTATTCCGTCAGCCACTACTCTCTATAGCCTTGTACTTCTTTTTCTGAGGGCATATAAAGCAAACTTTCATAAACTACCATTATCTTCTAAACCAAGTGATATAGATGCTGAAATATCTTACGGTGCATCAGTTTCAATACGGAAGGGTGATTATTCCGTCATCCATTACTCACTATAACGTTGTACCTCTCTCTGAAGGCAAACTCGTATCGTTCCCTCTGCCACTAACTTCCGGATCACGCAATATAGATGCTAAAAATATCTTGCCGGATTATTCTCAGTACCGAAGACTTTTATTTAACGGGGAGGTGTTTGAAATGTTAGCCGTCTCGTTCTGAAGGCATAAGAAGCAAACTCGTGTAGCTTCGACGCCGACAACTTCTCATTCGTCATCATTATCTTTTTCGTCTCCCTTCCCATCCTCAATTTCTAAGTCATTACCGTCCATGACAGCTGTGGCTTTCTGTCTGTATATCATTCGCTATTCTCTCTCTCTCTCTCTCTCTCTGCTTGTTGAGGAAACCGTCTATCAAATTTTATGATGTCATTTTGCAGTGAAATAGAACACTCCCTCGGTAGTCTGTGGTAAATGTGAGTGCTTTGTCTCCTGAACAACGCTAATTCAATCCACCACGAGCACAAGAACTCCCGCGCCAATGATACAACCACCATTAAACAGCGTCAAGATTGTTCAATTATACCATTACAAAGATAAAAAGATATGTAATAAGAAGAAAACCGGTATGTGTTAGTGGTG